>NW_027281086.1:0-173707 GCF_046629955.1 Centroberyx affinis
TTTTTTAAGTGGGTTTAAGTAGCTTTTTTTCGCCTAGAAAACACCTTCAGGCTTAGGACAGGAATCAGCAGAGGTGTGACCAAGTCCACTTTGCTCGAGTCCCAAGTCAATCTCAAGTCTTGAGGCACAAGTCCCAAGTGTAAATGTATATATAAGTCAAGTCCATGTCATTAATGTCAAGTCTCAAGTCTAAATGTAGCAAACAGCAAGTCAAGTTAGAACAAATCAAGAGTCCAGTATCAATTTAATATCTTAAAGAAAACAAAATATCTAGGACTTCTCAGTGTAATATGGTTTTAATAGGATAACAACTTGGTAAGAGCATCATGAGTTTGATTTCTATAATCAGTTTCAACTTCAATAAATTCAATCACTCCATACAAATTCAGAAAAAAGAATTTAAATGCAGTCGTCTGCTGGAACAAAACTCATCACTCATTTACACAAACACAAGATCTTTTGTCAAGACTTTGGAAACCTTTTCAAGTCATCAAAGTACAAGTCAAAGTCACCAGAACCCAAGTCAAGTCAAGTCTCAAGTATTCTCTTCATGAATCAAGTCGAGTCTCAATTTCTGACTCGAGTCCAACTCGTGTGACCTTTCTCAAGAGAAAGTAACTTTGCTTGTTATAAACACATAAACTGTTTCCATGGATTTGCCATTTTATTGCTCTTCTGCATGATCCTGTTCACACACTGGTCTCCCTCAGCACTTTATTATTTCTACTCACCGCCCTGAATGAGTCTGAACTGCTTGTCCTTCTCTTCTTCCATTTTCTTCCTGTAGTCTCCGGTCATGGCTCTCATCACCTGCCTCTTCTTGGCCAGCGGAGCTTTAGAGCTGCGCAGCGTCTTCAGCGCGCGGGACGCCTCCTCCTCTGCACACACACACACACACACACACACACAGGTATCATCTATCAGAGCTGTTCATGATCCTGAACCGTCACATTTAAGTAGTGCATCATCTTTATCATTTAAGGGTAGTGAACAGGGCCGTGCGATAATTCAATATTATCATTTATTGTCTTTCAGTGGAATCGTATCGTGATGACTGACTCTGTTTGGGTGTCCCCTTCTGGGTCCTCATTCCCAGCTCCAGCTGCTCGATGCACCAGTCCAGCTCCCTGTTCAGCTGCTCTTCTGCACTCTGCAAGACACAGTCGCACTTTACTCCGACATCAAATCACTACGAATCCCACCGTGACAACGATTAGTTTGAGAGAAAACGTTTCACACTGACCAGCACTGGGTCTCCGCCTCCTCCGCTCCCCTCAGTCGGACTTGGCTTCTGCTGCACCCCGGTGCTTTCTGGGGCTTTCTTCTTCCCAGATTTCTTCTTCTTCTTGGCTTTCGTCGGCTGAGGTGGGGAACTAACCTGCTGCTGCGAATCTGATGGATTTTCCTCTCGGACGCAGTTTTGGCTGCCTGGAGGAGAAGAAGCAGCAGCCTCTGAGGTTTCCGTCTTCATGTCTTCAGGCGGGACGGGGGGGATTTGGAAGTTGAAGGCGAACCCAGAACCCTGTCCTGTAAAGGCTGTCAGGCCTGCTGACTTGTTCGATGGCGGTTTCCTGTCTGATGATGGTGTTTCCTCCTGCTGTGCTACTGGAGAATCCCCAGAGAAGAAGTTGAACTTGAAGGAGTTATCGCTGCGAGTCCAGAGGGCTTTCCCTGCTCGGCCTGGGCCAGTGGCAGTGGAGCTGTTTGACTTGGGTTCAATATCTGTCAATATATCAACATAAAAACATAAACACATACACACATGCACATGCAGCACACGCGCATACACACACATACACAGAGAGAGAGAGAGAGAGAGAGAGAGAGAGAGAGAATGGCTCGTCAGGATAATATTTAGCTTCATGTTGTGCCGAAATCGTTACTAAATTGTTTAAGTTACAATGTACCTATAACCAACAGCCTTTGCTCGGCCATGATGATTCTCTCAGTTTTGCAGATTTCCAGGTGAAAAGCGCCTCTTCCAGTTCACTTTATATATTCAAGGCCTCAGTAGTGTAAATATGCGCATCGGTCTGAACATTATGAAATATTTTCTCTGTTTTCTGGGTTTGCTTACCGTTTAGAACGTGAGGTATGTTGTTCATAAACTCAACGACGGTGTTACTTGAGAATAACTCCGACGGGGCAATGTTTCCACAATGCTGGTAGTTCCGCTTGATGCGTCCGAACTAGGAGTGAGTGAGACTGATAGACAGATTTTACAGACTTACAGACTTAATTGACTAACAAATGTTGTCACGGAGAAAACTGAAGTATTAACACACACGCGCGCACCCTACATTTGCGCTCCCTCGCAGCTTAATGTTCGCAGATTCTGGACCAAGACAGCATTACATTTTACAAATTGATGAAAATCATCCAAATAAATATTCATAATATATCCATATTATGGATCAAAATAGCATATTATGAATGCAAATATCATAATCTATTAATAAATAGCACTGATTTGACATTTTATTTGCAGGAGTTGCATTGCATTGCATAAATTGCCCACAGCAATCAAAAAGAAAACAGCACAGGAAGCATATTAGAGGCAAAGGTCACCACACAACTAATATTATTATGAACTTTAAAAATGAGCATTTGCTAGTTACATCTTCCTAATAATGATAATAAACTTTGTATAGCACCTTTAAAAAAAAAAAAAACGTTACAAAGTGATTTACAGCATGATAAAGGCACAATCTCATGAAGTGTGAGGTACAAGTGAATCAATAAAATCAAGCTCGATAACACAAGAAGATAAAATAGAAGAAAAAAAACACAGATGCAAGAAATAAAACAGAGCACAAGATATCCAATGGAATGCAATGCAATGCAATCCAGTGAAATGAATCTACACGGAGCACAAGATTAAACAAGAAAATGAAACTGCCTTCATCATTGTATGCAAATAAAGCTGACTTGAGAATCACAGGTATCTGTCAGGAAATAAACTCCTTTTGTGACCAGAGTCGACCACTGTTAGGGACATACTGCTTTCTGCAGGAGGGGCTTCAGGGTCCAGCTGGACTGGCTCCTCTGGATCCTCCTCTTTGATACACATGATGTGAGACAGAGGCACAAAGGATCGGGTTGTTTATGTCCTTCAGGCTCCACCACACTGTGCAACAACACATCCAACAACACTAGACTCTGGACAAATTACTCTAGTTAAAAGAAGCTAGTCCAGAATGACTCAGACCAACTGCTTTCTGCATTTGGATGGTCTTTATTAAAGCTGTACTCAAGCAAATCCTGGACTAAACGTTTATTATGGAGTATAGACCTTTTTTTTTTTTTTTTTTTATACCAGTTTGTGTCTTGCCAATTACTTTAGTTAATCACAGTTTGAAACGATTGATATAAATGTGAGTCAGTATTTCATAATCATTGTTCAATAGAGTAATGTGCAGTCTTTCCCTGGATGAGGAAAAGTGTAATCACACATTGTCTTGTGGTATTGTGAAGTATGATTTTAACAGTTGCTCCCTTAAAATCATGAAATAACAAATCTCTTAGTAAGCTCCAAAAACGTCTTTAAAAGTTGGTTGTCACAGTGAGTATAAAGTTACGCACATAGCGGCTTTATCGAAGGAAGCGAGCAGGTTTTATATTGAAGGAGAATGGGAGTTCTTGAAGAGACGACACTTCCCGCAATTTCAAATGTAGAGGAAGTGGTAAGTCTTTTACTTCGACCAATCATATTCTGCTGGGGTTCGATGTTGACCAATCACAGAAGTTCATGGGTTGGGCTTCGGCTCTGAGTCTGCCCAGTCTATAAATACCTCGTGCGCCCTCTGTTAACATATTCTACCGAGACACGCCGACTCGCCGCTGTTGTGCCGGAAAATAAACAAAAAAGGTAACGAGAGAGCACTTACGATCACTAATGTTGCTGTCTGTTTTTATACAGTATGCCGATGCTGATTATGAGTGATCGTTTAAGTACGATTGTAACTGTTATACATTGCTTTTCAGTTATGAAATAGACGTCCAAGTACGGCTGGAATAATCTACACAAAACGACGCGCGCCATAGCCAGTCGGCTAACTGTTAGCTAGCTAGTAGGCGCTCTGCAAATGGTGTTAGGTGGCAAACACAGTAAACTATTATTACATGTGAAACGGAGGCCATGTCTAATATAATTTAATGCAGAACTGATTTAGAGTGGGACGGCATGATTTAGTATAGTGTAACGTCTTGTGATGCTAGTTAGCTGGCGCCATTTTTCAGTTAATGCTAGCTTTAAATTAGCTCGTTAACGAAAAGGAAACGTGTATGATCCTTGTAGCGTAATGGTGGTGGGCCGGTGTACGTTAGGGTAGGCTTGTGTTTCATGCTGTGGTTTAAAACCAGCGGTGTCTCGTCAGAAGTTACTCAGTATGTCCTATTAAGCGTTCCGCTGCAAAAGCAACATGGCTTTTGCACCGAACATGGCATAAATGGTTGAACAGACCAGGCACCTTAATTAATCAAGTTTTGACTATGAATTGGATGCCATTGATGGAAGCACTACACTATCTATTTTCTAAAGGCATCAGTACAGTGTGGCAGATGTCGGCCGGGCATGCTGGGTGCCGCCTGTCTTTTAAGAGACTGCTGCTTCGCCGTCAGTCTCATCTTTTGTTTTGTTGTTTTCCAACCTGCAGCTGAAATATGGCTCGTACCAAGCAGACCGCTCGTAAATCCACCGGAGGAAAGGCGCCCAGGAAGCAGCTCGCCACCAAAGCTGCCAGGAAAAGCGCGCCCTCTACCGGCGGAGTGAAGAAGCCCCACAGATACAGGTATGGATCAGCTGATGTAATGACTAATACATATTGACTTCATCATAACTGAAGCATGCTCGAATTTCTGTTGGCCTAATTTGCGGTAGCCCAAATCCTCAAACCATTTTGTTTGTTGGATGAGTCACAAGATAAACGTTGGATCACGATTTACTTGGTGCAGTAAACTGTATGGTCTCTAAAAAAAACAAAAAAAAAAAACATGTTGTGATCAGCAGTACAGATGTGAAGCTGGCATGCAAAATCTTTTTTTTTTTTTTTTTTTACGTCAATTGGCCAAGTGATTCAGTACATTTCAAATCCCTAACCTTTTTTGTGTATTTTATTAATGGGTAATTCACTTAAGTATCAATACGATCTATCTGAAAGTGATTAAATTAGTCTGTTTACATTCTAATGTGGTGTTTACTTTGTAATGGGGTGTTTAATAAAGAAGAGAACTGATTTTTATTTCTCATTGAAGGCCTGGCACCGTGGCTCTGAGAGAGATCCGTCGGTACCAGAAGTCCACTGAGCTGCTCATCAGGAAGCTGCCCTTCCAGCGTCTGGTCAGGGAGATCGCTCAGGATTTCAAGACAGATCTCCGTTTCCAGAGTGCAGCCATTGGTGCTCTGCAGGTGAGACGACACTTGATGCACTCAAATTAGGGCCGATTATACTGAAAATTTACCCAAACTGACAGTGGCACTCTCACTGATTTTATACATGTCAGTATGATCCGTAAATGCATCTGTCCAGTAGCCGACTTTGCATAAATGTACTTCGATGTACTTCAAAAGTATAGTGGATAAATGCGTAAAGCCAGCCAGAGATGGACAGAATAAGACCGGAAGTAAAGTGGTTTTACCTTCAAAATATAAGGGCAGCATATAATCGGCTGTGTCAAGCAAGCTAGAGAAGGACAGAATATGACTGGAAGTACATCTACCTTCAAAATAAAAGCATACTTTTTATATCTCAAAAAATAAACATGGTGTAATAATCCTTATTAATGATAAAGTACAAAGCTCTGTATTGGTATGTTTCAGCTCAGCTTCCATATGTTTGATTTGTTTTCATTTGTTGCTCTTTACTGCTTCAATGATCCACATTTCCCCTTGGGATCAATGACATTAATCTTGAATACTTAATGTGGCTACTTGCCAGTGTGCCTAGATAGTCACACATATCAAATACTTACTGCTGACTTGCTTAAAGTGTAACTTGAAATGTTTGTTGTCCATGTAGGAGGCCAGTGAGGCGTACCTGGTCGGCCTGTTTGAGGACACCAACCTGTGCGCTATTCATGCCAAGAGGGTCACCATCATGCCCAAGGACATCCAGCTGGCCAGGCGAATCAGAGGAGAGCGTGCATAATCTGAATGTTTGAATTTTATCTTTTTAGACGGGGTGGGTGGGACTGGCTGGGTTTTTATTTTATTCTTGTAAATCTGAACTATAACAGCATGTGTAACATCTCATTTGTCTGTCATTTGTAGGTTCAGCATTTTTTTTTTTTTGGACTATTTTCTAATTCTTATTTCCCCCTCAATTCTGTGCTTTACTGTCCTGATCACTAGGATAGAGCTTGAGATTTGTAAATAAATGCTAAAATTTCCTTGCTTTTCTCAAGTTTTGAAAATCTTCTATTTTAGAATCTGTACCTTCATCCTGTGTGTGCATGTCGACAGATTTGTTGTCACATTGTTGTAAATAAACTTTCCGCTACCTCAATTCTGACAAAATTCTGAAGTTTGCTTCTGTTGCCCAATCGATCATACCTAAATACACATGCTGTGGATTGACAGGACTGAAAGCACTGAAGACCGTTGAATAGGCTAGTGAATGACTTGTACATTGTGTTGTGTAATATTTGTGCTTTGGCAATGTTTGCTGATGCATTAGAGCAGTTTTAAGATCCCCATTAGCTTTTGCGTAGCAGCAGCTATTCTTCCTGGGGTCCACATAATTTACACGGTGATAGTGGTGGTATGTACATGTGTGGATTGGCAAAAAAGTAGTCACACTTAAACTTAACTGAAAGCAACTTTACTCTATAGCAAGGCAGAAGAAATTGTCAGATGAATAGATCTAACCAAGGCATTACATCCACAAGCTCTTTCCCTATTCATAACAAATTAGTCAAGTACACTCAATCCTACTCGATTCCTTTGGTTATGAAAACCAAAGGCAGAAGGGTTTCATCTAATTGGGATGGGCAATCGGTCCATAAAGGGCAGAGTATGCAGGTTTTTGTTCCAACATAACTACACCGGGTGATTTCACAGATTAATACACTTCCAACCATAGAGGAGGAACTAATCTGAAATCACCTGATGTTGTGATTGGTTGGAATGAGAACCTGCAGACTCTTGGCCCTCCGTGGCACATAATTGCCCGTCCCTGGACACAATCAATAGTGTTTCCTAATAGCTACTGATTGAAAAGTCCCTGTTGAGTTGCTTCAGCACTCCACTGGACGGCATCACTGCTGCTCCATTGAGGCGGTGCCATCCCACACCCTGCATGTGTCACAGACATTATGAAGATACATCCGACAAAATAAATAAACCTGAAATATATACATCATAAAGTTCCAGAGGTGTTAACTGGATTTATTCTGGACTTGCTCCTCCTCCTCTTCGTCTGAAAGCAAGCCAGGTAAATGCTCATACAGCTGTTTCTCCAGCTGAGCATCAATGTCAGTCTCTCCTCGCAGCGCGCACCACAGCAGGAAGCCGATGCCGAACAGGCTGATGGGCAGGACTTTCCACCACGGCCGCTCGAACTGGCTTCCCATGGAGCTGTCCACCCTCCAGGTCCGGTGACTGGCCTTGCTGGTGGAGAACTTGATGGGCTCGTTCTTCACCTCTTCATCTTCTTCTGGCTTGCTGGAGCGGGCCGACCTCTGGACGGTCAGAGAGACGGACCTGACCTGGTTCAGTCTGCTGACAGGGAGGGAGAGTTATGACAGGAAGGGAAGTTATGACAGTGAGAATAGGTGTTATGGTATGTATGGTAGGCTGTCATGTAACACTGTCAGTGGATTCATAAGAGTAATTGCCATGAGTGGAAGTAACTAATTACATTTATGCACATTAATAATTGACTAGCTTTTTCGTGTGCTTTTAAAGTCAGTAATTTTACTAAGTAATCACATCCTTTACAGAGTACACATTTTATGGCTCTCCATAATAAACAGAAACTGGACAATAGTAAAGTAATCTGGCTTTACTTTGTGCACTTTATTTTGTAATGTCTAATTTTTCCAATTAAAATAATATAGTTTGAACTGCTGTATGTCTTCTCGTCTTTTTACAGTTGCATGGGGAACATCACATCTAACTCTTCTCCTTTCTAAAAAGTAACTCAGTGACTTTTACTCTGAGTACATTTTAAATGAGCGACTTTTTACTTTTACTTAAGTCGATTTAAGTAGTCGATACTTAAGTAAAATATCAGCAAAGTAACAGTACTTCTACTTGGATAGGATATTCTAGTACTCCACCACTGATTGCTAGAACAGAATATTTATTATGATCAGTATGGTGTCATGTAGCACTACCAATGGATTTATAATGGTAATTACAGTACAGTGGGATTACAATGGTGAATCACTACAATGGTGAATCAGTCCCATCATGAGCTGTTGGAAAAGATAAAACCGCATGTGGCAGCAGCGTGTCAGAAACCCAGTTTTAAACACTAAACAGTTTATTTAAACACTATTTATGCTACTCTGTGCTAACTTGAGTAACACAGACATGAGCTGAACCAATTAAACTATACAAATTGCTGCTGGTGGCAGCCATTCATACAAGTCCTAACACTGTCATTGAACCTCATCCACCATGATAAAACCAACGTGGGCGACCTGTCGCGGCAGTTATACAGATTCATACATACCTCAGACTCGTAGTGCCGTGAATTAATATCCCACGATTCAAGGCAAAGCGTGACAAGCTACCGAAAACACGTCTTGAATTCATCTCGGACAACGGTCATCTTAGGTAAAAAGCTGCTCGACGTGAGGGTCATGTAACACACCGCTTGTGCAACACTGAATTCCTTCCGGGTGTTTTGTTGCTTACAGTGATTTCCGAACCATCGATTGACTTATATTTTTACTTGTGCACTTTACTTATTTGGTAATATATATATGAGGTGCTAAGTGTAATATATAACATAAATAGAAGCGTTAACACTCACAATCATAATTTGAACTGCTTTATAACGTTAAGTCACACTCATTGACCAATCACAAAACAATGTGAGACATCTGTCCAATCACTTTTCATCAAGCTACATTACTTCCTGGTTGGATCCCCATGCTTGTTGGTGTGTGTACCTCGACAGCGTCCTGTGTGAAAGTTTACCATAGGTAAGAAGTAGTTATATGATAAAATAAACATTTTAGTCGCATGAATAAAATTAGGTATTAAGAACGTTTTAATGTAGGAACCTTAGAATCTGCTTTAGCTACTTTTAGCTAGCATAGTTAGCTAAAATCAGTTGGCTATCAAAACTGTTCAACGTTTGCATGAGAAATTAACTTCTTTATGCGATTAGTTACACTGAGGTGAATATGTTATGTTACTCCTAATAGCTCCATTTGCACATGGGATTAAACCTCGCAGATAAAAATGTATTACGGTTTTACTGCCAGATGGGGAACCAAGACATTCAAACACATGTAATTACACTCAAACTTGCCCCACAATGCCATGTGTGCATTGGGTGACTCTTATTTACACCTGTGCTTAAATAGGGCCTGGATACATAGATTCAAACACAGATTAAAGCTTTAGGATTTTGGTAACAAGTGTAAATAGACCACTTGTTGTGGTAATTTACATGCATTGGTTGAGCAGAAAGTAAGATTACCTCATAAATTATCAACAGATGGTCCATAGTCATTTTTATAGATTAATTTCAGAAGGGTTGTACTAGTCTACTGTATTATTTAAGTATCTTTACTGCTGCCATGTAACATGGTGCCACTAAGAGAAGATGAAACTTTATTGATCTCTGTGAGAAAAAATAGGTTGTTGCAGCAGCAAAAGTAGTAGATTTTAACTGGGGAGAAAAGAAGCACACAAAAAAAATATAAAACATATAATAATAATAAAAAAAAGCAGTAGGCCTAATAGATAATAGAAACAATTGTGGAGTTATGAAAATGTGTTTATGACAATTTCAACATGTTGGGTAGACTAAGAGTGGGAAGTATGGGAAACAGTATAGATGGCTTATATGTAAGGATTTACTTAGTTGTTACAGGTGTTACTAACAGTCTCAATTGCTTACTTAAATATTAATTACTGGATTTAAAATACCAACTACCAACACTACCAACCTGGAACTGAACACTAAAAACTGTTCTTGCCGTCCTATGAAAATAACAAAATCATCAATGATTTTGTTTTGCCAACAAGTCTCGTCCATGTAGCCGATGCCCAATAAAGCCAATTTCATGGATTTCAAGGAAATATGATTTGACTCCAGTTTAGAATTGATTTTCAACTGTTAGGAAAGTCGAGGTTGGCTGCTATTTCTCAGGGTTAGTGTCATGAAATCACAACAAATTAATAACGCAAAAGACCACCGCCAAGGCTGATGGTCTATCTGTCCGTTTCTGACTGCATTTATCTGTCTGTTAGTAACTTACACATTTTGTTTTTGTTTGTAGGTGTAAGTTATCTCATGGCGAAGAACAAATCTTTTGCATCAGAATCAAAAGGGAGCGGTCCCAAAAGGAAGAAGCAGAGTTCAGATGAGATGGAGGTTTGTGTGAAGGAAATGACGGAAAGCAAAGTGAAAAAGAAAAGGAAAAACACTGAAGTAGAGGTGAGTGGCACAGTAAAGATTTTATTCATCACCTATATCTCATGGAGATGGGACCAATTGAAAGTGCTGCCAAAATAATGAATATCTTTATTTTATCCAGGAGGCTCCATTACAGGTTCCTGACATATCAATCAAAACAGATAACAAAAAACAGGAAAAGGACATTAAACACAAAAAGAAACAAACCACAGAGAAAACAAAGAAGAAGAAAAAGCAAATGGAGGTAAGAACGTTGGCTGCTTATTTATTATTTCTTTTGAATTCAAACAATGTTTTTATGAAGCTGGAATCTGTGTCCTGAGCTGAACACTCAATATTGACTTGTACTGTTCCACATAGAAAATTCTTCAATACTCCTGGTAATAACTTAGTCTTGTACATCAAATTTGGGGCTATAAAAACAATTGATTCCAATAAATGAAGCACAAATAAATGTATCACCATTAGATTTCTCCCAACAGTGGTGAGTTGTAGCTTTGAGGCATTTTCCTACTTCATCCAGTTATCGCATTCTGCATTGCTACTTATTTTTAGGCAGTGTGAATACTGTCTTTCAAGTTCATGGCACAGACCTCGGCTGTCTAGAGAAGCTGTGTGATCTCAGATTTGCGCTTTGTATTTGAGGGGTATATGACAGTTTGCGGGAGGATGTGAGAGCTTTGAAGGAAGTGCGTGGACTGGAACTCCCCTTTGCACGTCGGACGGCTGAATGTCTTTGCAGCCGGCAGACCGGTTGAGTTCCCTGAGGTTGACCTGTGCAGCTTGGCCCAGCTGTTTTGCTTAAGAAACAGCCTCAGTTTGTCCTGGAACGTCTCCCCTAGGAAGCTGTAGATGAGCGGGTTCAGGCAGCTGTTGGAGAAGGCCGCCAGGTTGACGACGTGCCCCGTCAGAGGGTAGTCGTGCCACAGCGTGTTGCCGTCCCCCTCGCCCCGCAGGAGGTGAACGCTAACAAACACGTTCTGCGGGAGCCAGCACAGGAAGAAGACCAACACGGCCGCCGAGATCATCCGCAAAGCCTTCTTCTGCCTGCGAGGCCGCTGCTGCAGGCCGTCCCGCCGCCTGTGGCCGCGCAGCAGCACCCGCGCTATCCTCCAGTAGCATAAACCCAGGATGCAGAAAGGCACCAAGAAACCCAGCGTCACCTCCAGCCACTGGATCTGGGACATGTAGGCGAAGCAGAAGTGCAGTTCTCCGGCGTGCTGCGCTTGGGCCACGGCGAACGACAGCACCGTGAGCAGGGACGAGCACACCCAGATCAGGCAGCAGCTGAGGCGGGCGTGGGAGATGCTGCGACCCATGGAGCCGGTCAGGGCCACGAACCGGTCGAAGCTCATCCAGGTCAGGAAGAAGACGCTGCTGTACATGTTGACCTGCTGGAAAAGGGCCATGAAGGTGCAGAGGGCGGCCCTCTTGTAGTACTCCCCCTTCAGGTTGAACACCTCGATCAGGGAATCGGCCACCAGGACGAGGTCGGCCACGGCCAGGTTCACAAAGTACAGGTCCGGGGCGGTCAGCCGGCCCCCGTGGCCCAGGTTGACCACCAGGATGAGAATGTTGCCGATGAAGCCCACGGGGAACAGGAATATGGTGTAGAGGCACGAGAGGAAGAGGCTGATGGTGAAATGTTGGTGACGCTCTGAAGCCTCCCGCAGCGGACTAGAGACGACCGCCAGGGAGCCGTTCAGCTGCACAGTGACGTTACTCTCAGTGGAGACGGCATAGTCCAAGTACATCGTCACTTCCATGTTACTCTGTTGTGTTGATCGGTTTGTGTCGGCTGCCCTAAGGTGCCATAGTTCTGTTAGTTTCATAAGGGGTTTTTAGCCCGCTGTGGAGTCTGCGGTGCCATCTGTGTTTCCACTCTTTGACATGCGGTCTTCTTGGTTAGGTGGAGGTGATGATGCCCGCTCTGTTCTAGACAGAGAGGAGAGCAGCACTGAGTCAGTGGCTTGTTTTCACCTTCTCATATTCACATTTATTGTTAAAGAATAGAATAGTGGTAGGCATAAATTCTATGTGCATTATCAGTGAATATCAACTAATTTGACAACACCGAATAGACATCAATTAATAATCATTCTGTAGTTACTTGGACATGTTGGGCAAGTTTTCCTGTGTGAGTGACATACCCACCTTTACCATCACATCAAATGGCTTGTCAGCCAAACATAATCAGTTATGAAACTATCTAGTTTTCATTATCTCATAACTGTGGCTATTTCTACTACAAATTGTTTGCTACATTTTCACAGTCTGGTTTGCAATGGTTTTGAAACAAGAAATCAAGAAATTGGATCATGAAAGAATGTCATGCATTGAAGATGCATCCTGTGGTTTCATAGTGCTGTGACCTTGTTGTTGAGTCTGGTAGTTTATTATGTATTTTCATGTCTGAAAATGACAATAAAAAATTTTCCCCAGCAGTTTTCAGCTGCAGGGAAAATGCAGCAATAGTTGATCAAATTAATGATCAAATTGACAGATACACTGACTTTAAAACTATACAACTGTCATTTAACGATAATTTGTGACAGACAGTAAGAATGAGTATAAAATAGCATAAACTTACATACGTTTCCTTGCTCCAGTTCGGGTCGTTTTAACTCCTGATATCCTTTGCCGGTGAGGTGGTGATCGTAAATCCAGAGAAGACAACTGAGGTTGGACAAACGCTCGTCCCTCATCTTTTCTCTCAGGTAGCGAGGAGCCTCCCACCACTCAGAGCAGGAAACACAGGCACACACACACACACACACACACACACACACACACACACACACTTTCTCCCTGTTTTTTCCCCCTGAAATATCTCACCCTGATTGCATTATAGAATTTATATAAATATTCTGTGTTGTGGCCAAACATTACAATATCAATTTATGTTTCTTACAGCTACAGTTCACAGTATGTGCACTACTGTAAGTAGTTACATTGAACACCACCCATGTCTTTTTATATGGACTAATTTCTCTTTTACTTCTCCCTTTGCATAATTAATTTAGCATTCACATTGTAGGGTGAATTGGGGCTAACTTCTCAACACTTTCTCACTGATGTGTGAACTGTGACTGTTAATGTAGAATGTTCAAATACATAAATATGGGAGTCAGGGGACATTTTGGCAATGATGGACCAACAGCATATTTACACAAAACAAGATGAGGGACAGAGGCGAGTGTTGCCTCACACTGTCGTTTCTGTCCTCAGCAACAGTAAAACCCAGTAAAACGGTTTACTGTCTTTACCAGTGGCAACCTTTCCTTTTGTTTGGTTGCCCAATCAACAAAATCAATCCTCAGTCTTAGTCAGGAGATGATATACCATTCTAATGCTATTATATATATTATAAATATGCATAGTATTATGTATTTAATGATTTACGTTATTTCTTTGATGGATTAACAGGAATTAGATAAATGACTTCAGCCATTGTTGCCTTGAATCAGTGTGAATCAGGTGTGACGTGTCACATGGCGCCAATATCTTATATGACCCAGCTCCTGTCTTGTTTTGACTGCTGGTCCCTGGTTTGGTGCCACTCTAGTTGTGCTGACATAGACACAATATGACACAATATGCGATCCATGCAGGTCAGTTATTCCTAGAACAGGTGCCAATACATTTCCTGAAAGAGGAGTTGGCACTCGTGGAGTTGCTCACCTTATCCAACCCCTTTTTTGGCTATTAAATAGGTTGAGAAATTCATTAAACTAAGAATATTGACACTATTAGCCTTCCTAAATCTGGATTGAACCTACAATCTTACTGTTATTTTCCTCTACTAAATGTTTCCTATGTGACATTCTGGGAATTGCACAGCTTTTTTCCAGACATTTTGTCTAAATGGGTTTTTGTGCAAATCATGTTTGTGCAAACTGTGTCTGTTTCCGGGAAAAGAGGTGTGTCTAAGAGCAGGTTGGAGAGCTGTAATATTCCACCTACTGCCTAAAGTAGGTCTTCTTTTCATTATTGTTTGACATTCATAGCTGTTGACACAAAAATTTGGACAACAACATTTTGATGAATTATCATATACCAACATCTATGCCAACATATAGTACAATTCTAATGATTTACAGCAAAAAACATTTATTAACGCTTCTCTGTACTGACAAATTCCTGAAATAGTATTTTTACAATCTGTAAAAAAAAGTGTACGGTCGGTGTACAAAAAATGAGGTTCAAAAGATATAAACAGCAAAAGTCTGGTGACACTAGAGGAGACACTTTGTCAATATACAAGACATTTATACTGTATAGTCTTTTTAGATTAGATGAACCAGCATAAGCCCTTCTGAAGTTGGCCTAGGAATGTGTCTAATAAATCGGACCACAAAATCTTCTGTTTGATACATCAAAAGTTCTAATAAGTTTTATGCTGATGAATATATTGACACGGCCTTTGCTTGGGATTTTCCATCACGTCCGTGATTGCTACTGGCCTCTATGGCTCGAAGTCCTGCAGGGTTTCTGCGATCTCGATGCGGGGTGCGATGATGTGTCTGTGGGTCTGCGTGCGTCCGGGGCTTCGGCAGCAGTCCCTCAGCTGCCTGACCACTCCCCGGAGACTCTCTCGACACGGCCTGTGGATCAGCAGCACCAGCAGCAGGCTCGCACAGCTGCCGGAGAACAGGACAAACTCGGCCACGCTCAGGAACGCTCGCTCACGATGGCGCAGCCCCCCCTCCCCCTCCTCCACCACCTCCAGCTGCACCGCTCTCAGCAGCGCCACGCTGTAGAAGAGCTGGCACACGAACATGACCACTGTGACCGTCAGGAACACCGGACCCTCCTCGGACCCGGAGAGGAAACGCCCGTTAGATTTCCACTGGCGGACGCAGCCGCCTATCAGAAGTCCAAGCTGGAGAATGTAGGGAATCAGAAAAGCCAGACAGAACTTGGCTACTGCATATGAAGGACCGGCCTGGACTCGGTCCATATAGCAGTTGTCCTCCTTTCCCAGATCTTCGTTGGGTCCGCGAAGCCCGGCCAGCAGCAGACAGGACAGGACAGAGACCAGCACCACTAGAGCCGCACAAACCCCGGGCCGCCTCAGCAGGGCGTGCGACGGAGGGTCAAAGGTCAGAACGTAGGCCATGAGCACCAGGAGCAACAGGCCGCAGAGCGAGGCAGTGTTGATGGTGAAGGAGAGAGCGGCGCAGCCCAAACCTGTGGCCACCAGGTACTTTGGTCTGTGGGCCATTGCGGAGAAGGAGAGGAGCAGGAGCAGCAGCTGGAAGCCGCAGAAGGCCCAGAGCAGGCAGTCGAGCCAGGCCAGACGCCTCTGGGCTCGGTAGGTCAGGATGAAGCTGTAGAGCAGGAAGCAGGCCGAGGCGAAGCCCAGCGCCGCAAAGACGCTGTAGACGTAGTTGGCTCTGGAGGTTAGGTCGTTGGCTGCCGTTATGTCAAAAACGAAGGTAGGGGAGACTCCTGAGGTGGAGTTGTCCGGGACCAGGGAGACGGAGCTGGTGGAGAACGCTGCTGTGCTGCTCATCACAGTGGGGAACGGATCCATGCTTTGATTCGACTGGAGATGAAAAGAGAAAACACCCTTAGAGCCACTGATTCCCTCCACAGCATCACCAGCAAGAGTTTATCAAGCATTTATTTTCTCCCATCAGGATTTGACCAGAAATCAAGCCAAATATCAAATAAATCAAATATCCCAAGCGCCTACAATGAGAAAAAGTTTTTTTTATGTTGCTATTTGGTTTTTAGTGAGCAGGTTATGACACACAGAAATGCGTTGTTTATTGCAACCTTGCTTGAATAGTGAAACTCATTCGTTCAAATGTTTTTTATTTTGAATTTTGCAACATACATAAACAAAAACAGAAACGAGCACGCAGGCCTGAACACGGAAAACAAAACAACACAAATTAAGGAGCACACCTACTAAAGAGGCTGTGAAACTCATTCATCAGGTATCTTTTATCATACATTGGCTAGAAGTGTGGTTTTACACAATGTTTACTTATTATTGGTCAATCCGTGGTTCATGAAATGAGATTTACCATGAAGACGCATGTTCTTACAACACATTTTACATTTCCTCCCCAAGTTAACTCACAATGAAACCCAAAAATGTAATCTTCACTTCTAGCCGTAATTACAAATCTCTACAAATGTATATCCTTTCAATAGAAATGCTGAAAAGTTTAGGTTATCCAGTGTAAATATTTAGTATGACCACATCTCCCTGGTGCCCTGCCTTTGTCTGCTCGCTTTTGAGGAACTGCCTGCTCAGACAAACATGTGTTTCCACTTACCATTTTTGCTTTCGTCACCCTTCTTCTGTTTGTTTCTACGAAGCCGACACCGTTTTTGACTCGAAGCCGTACGCTCTGAAAATGATGCTTGTTGCATGGACACAACTGCTCACTGTGAATAGCTTTTTTTCATCTTCATGGGCAATACCCAGCCAGCATACTTTCAGAATGACTTCGTGACCATGTGATCAAAATCTTTTCTTGCCCCCAACCCCCCCCCCCCGCCTTATTTTTTTTCATCACCAAGCAGGCTGAGGACCGTTAAACATCAGAGAACATATGTCCCCTTGTTTAAGTTCCACTCAGAGTCAAATGCAAGTTGTACTGTGTTTACTGGCTCCAACATTTAACTGGCTTCTTATTTGTTCACTATTTCTCTTGAATTTTAGTAAATCTTTTGCCTTGCATCCATATTTCTGCAGGCAAAAGTAGAAATATACAAACTTAGCCTGTTACAAATTAAAGAATTATGTATTATCTCTATTTTGGTAGTTTTGTTTTCATACCTTAGGTTATAGTTGTAAAAAAAAGAAAAATCTCCATTGGGTTTATGTCTAATTTTACACTTCAGTTGTGCTGCTGCAAACATACTGAAAGTCTCTGTGGTCTCACTCTTACCTTCGCTCAACAGCCTTCAGTGTAAATATTTTACTCTCTGAAATACAATTTTTTTCATAAAATGTCACACAAAGACCATCTGTTCACAATGGCTCCTCTGCATACTTAAGCAAAAATTGGCAGCTGAGAGACACGGTGAGTTGAACATGTTCTGACAAAACAGATTTGGGGGTGGGATTTTGAAACATGCAAGAGAGCCAGTGTACTGTAGATAGGAGAGCTTTGCATTTAAAGCTGAAGGGATGTTGCCAACCACAATGAACTTTAAATACGCAGAGAAAATGCGTGTGATGCTGACCTCACAAGGTTGTAGATGCAGGAAACGTCCCTCTGAACTGCAGAGCAACAGGAAGTGATCCAAACCCAACAAGCAGCAGCATCTAGCAGCCTCTTGTCTTCATGCTCTTATCTTTACAAGAAACTGCCACACTAGTTCTGCAGTCAGTGGAAATCAAATCTAACATTAATAGGAAAATTAGCCTTGCATTGAGTAGAACAGTAAAATTGATATTGACATATGAAGTGGGATTTTGCTGGCAGTGCATACAAATATGTTAGTGTATCTTTCTCTGTGGTAAACACTGTTTGAGCATTCTGAAGGATGTTTGATAAAGGTTTTTCATAAACACTGAAATGATAAAGGTCTACAGAGGAAAGTCTGTTAGTGTAGATAACTCCAATCTGCCTTTGTTGTGCTTTGACAGATTTCAGAGCCACCCAGTCGCCCTGCGGTGATACAGGAGCAGGAGGAAGAGGAGGAGATGATGGAAGGAGAGGAGGACTTGAGCCCGGAGGAGCGACGAGTTCTGGAAAGAAAGATGAAGAAGATCCTGAAAAAGGAAGAGAAGAAGAAGCTTAAATCTGAGCCAAAACCCTCAGAGAAACCTGAAGGGTCCGCGCCCATTGCACCTCAGCAGGCCTTAGATTACCTCACCTGGTGAGAGCAGCTCTTGTTTAACACGGACCAGGTGAATCAACGTGGTGCCTCCTGCTGCAAACTCATCACTTCTTACATCAGTGCAAAGCATCCACATGTCAATATCCACACTTTTCCAGGGACATTTCAGGCATTTAGCAGATACAATCCAGAGCAATTTACAAGGATCAAAGCCATGGCACCCTGGTATTGATTTAGAGGACCAAAAAGGATCAATCCAGGAGGCAGCCATCTTTATGCACCTGGTCCCTTTCTGATTGAACTTAAGATGACTCAGTAACTTAGTAATATTTCACAGCACAAATATATTCAGTATGTGTTTTTCTGAAGTGGTTAACGCCTTGAATATGGTAGCTAATGCCTACAAGCTGCCCTGGTTTTGTCTTTGCAGCTGGGCTGAAAACCGCAAAGAGTGGAAGTTCCAGAAGACCAGGCAGACGTGGCTACTGCAGCGCATGTTTGACTCTGAGAAGGTAAAACAGTCATTTGAAACCTATTGCCATGTGCATAAAGCTTGTTAGAAAGTGATTGAGACCTAAATTGAGCTAAAGATTCTCAGCTAGGAGTTTGAGTCTGTTCATTCAAACTGACATCAGTGTCAAGTAAAGAACGGGGGATTTTTCTCCTGAGGTAATGGGTGGTGTTGACATGAAGACAAACCGCCTGTGTGGTTTATCAGTTACATCCACTTCCCATCCTTCATTCAAAAAATTATTTTCATGTCACCTTTCAAACATAGTTTTTGTGAAATTCTGATGCTTTGTCAATAAAGCATGGTTTAACTGCTACAGCCAATTATGTTGAAAGAGAAAGTGCTCAAGCCACGAAAAGTCCCTCTTAAATCCACTGATAATCCTGCTCTGAAAAGAGGAATTAAATTAGGAGTGAGATGCTCACTCTTGTGCGGGCGTCTTAGAAGTGTGCACTCTTGAAACAATTACAACACATTACAACAATGATACTGGCTCTACAGACCTGTGACAGAAAAACACTCACTGTGCCCATCATTAATTTTGATAAAAAACAAAACAAGCAACAATAAATCCAGTATGTAAACTGTTTTATAGATACATCAAATTAAGAAATTGGAACAGAAAACTTGGAAAAAAAAGAATTACATGTAGTATACACAATGTCTATACAAAGTTTCAACCAATAACCCTCCATATGTATCAACATATTGTCATTGACGGTATATTTTGAGGAATGTGAAAGGGCCATTACAGTATTTAGTGTAGAAACAGTATATCAAGATTTCCATGATTTCTTTAGAAGTAAATAGAACAATCTCCGTTGAAGAGGACATGGAAAGTTAAATTCTGTTGATAATAATAAACTATTTTTATATAATAGCACTTTTCTAAACAACAGTGCTTTCCAAAACAAAAAAGATAAGGTAAGGTATATAAGGTAATTATTCTCTCTTTCTTCTGTGTTATCAGTTACTATTGCATACTTGACTTCCTTTTTTTTTGTTTCACACGATACTTATTTGATGAAATCAATTCACAGTATGGGAATGAAATTCACTTAGCTTCCAAATTCCCCTCCCCTCAGATTCCTGATGAGAGCTTCTCCGTGCTCCTCCAGTACCTGGAGGGGCTGCGCGGCGGGGCGAGGGACACCACAGTGCAGAAGGCCACAGCCCTGGTCCAACAGCCGGGACAGGGGCCGGATGACAGAGACGGCCAGCAGAGGGCGCACAGAGCCAGACAAGTCATCCAGCTGCTTACCTGACACTCCACCATCCTGGGAAGTTGTCTAGTATACCAGAAAAGGACTGCAGCCTCTTTGTTGATCAGTGATTTTTGGGATCTGATCCTGAATCTCATGTTGTTTCTCATGGATGGGTCCACTGGGGGAAGATGACGTTTTATGAGACCACCTGAAAATGCCTGATATGCATAGCTGTCTTTATTTAAATCTGTGTCTACATTACTTTCCTTTTCTGTCTTTACATTGCTCATATCCACATTGTTGCTGAATTGTCTATATAGACTTCCAGCCACAATGCAAGCAAGCATAACCACTTCCATATTCAGTTAAGCAGATCCAATTGCAATGTGAGAACAGTTTTGTACATCCAGACCTGTCGCTTAATGTATGACAACATAAGTCGCATTGAAATTACTGTTGCCCCAGTGAGCAAAGACATGAAATCAGTTTGTCTTTTTAATTTTTTTCATGTTGAATATGTCCTGGATAGTTTTGGGCATCTGAAGAATCATAACAGTATTTTAAATATGCATTGTTCTAAACTCTGAAGTGAAGTCTCTCTGAAGTCACCATTTTTTAAGATTTTGTTTATTTATAGTACAGTAATAATAGGACAAAATTATCTTAAATAGATTATTCTAATTACATTTTTTTTTTTACAATTTTGTGCTAAATTTGTGTTGAGTCATACTGCAAATTACACCTGTGGTATAGAGAACTGATTTGACTTTGGTACTTTTTTCTTACCTGACACTCAGTATAAAGTATTCAGAAGAAGCAAAGTCACGGTGTACATCACCAAAGATGAAATACAGTATAAGGCTGAGAGTCCTGTGGAAATTAAAGCCTCGGGAATGTTTGTAGTTCTGTTTATGGTTAGGAAGTACATGACTGTGCATGTCAAGGCCCATGATCTGTAAACTCATTGATGAATATGATTTTCCTCATCCACTGCATAATAACGATCAGCATGTTTTGCCCTGACAACTGACTTGTCACAAAAACTGACCCTAGTCCATTTCCCCTCTGTCCGCCACTTAGTCATTAATATTTATGACCAAACCAGCAGACTGGGGTTTTCTGTAGAGATTCCTATCAATGGCTCTGCAGCAGGCCAAGGAGACTCATTACAATATCATGCAGACCTAGCTTGCATCCACAACTAGCAACGTAAAAGTCAGACGTCTTTTCTCTTGTCTCTTGTCATCTTGGGCGTTGCTCTGTGATAAGCAGGGATTACTGAAAAGTTAGGTTTTGCAAATTAAGAATGAGAGTTCTTCATATTACGCTACTTAAACTGAATAAAGCTAAAAGCCCATTATATCCATTTTTTATTTCTCTACCCACTTCATCCAGTTCAGGGTCACAGGGTTGGAGCGTATCCCAGCATACATTGGGGTGGAAGGCAGGGAGAGAAACCCTGGACAGGTTGCCAGTTGGTTCATCTGTTCATTCTACACTATACAAGGATAGGTCACTGACAATAATCCTCAATAATCAGAGTGCTACAGGGGAAGCGGCTCAATACCTGTATTAGACTGCTAAGGGGAAGTCTTTGATATAAAGCCTCTGACATTAATCCAGGACTGAAATACTAGATAAATAAAAAACATTACGCTGGCAGTCTACACTCTGATAGTGGATACAGGTAGTTGCTCTTCAATGACAAAAAAAAGAAAAAACATTCTTCTCTGGCCAAACAAAAGATCCTCACACTATTACAGTGACCCATTGTCTTAAAACCACAATGTTTATTTATTTCCCAACATGGCGCCATATTTACAGTCTGATTGCGTAACACTTTTTCTGTAAAAGTTCTGTAGATGGTCCTGTCTGGGTGTCACAGTTCCTATGTAGGAAATGTTTTGCAAATGGACAAAGTCTGGCAAGGAATGAAGAAATTTGAGATCCACAAATGATGTTTTCTCAGGGAGATATTTGTTGTTCAGAATAATTTCAGCTGTAGTTCTACAGCCTTGTTGAGACTCATCTTGTCCAGCCACTGTCCATCTACCTCACACTGAACACCAACCAAAATCTTCAAATCCAGTCCTGTTGTTTATATCTGGAAATAGTGCAGGATTTTGAGATGGATGTGACTGGTGGTTGTAGATTTTCACTGTAGATCTGCGATGAGGCCGTTGTCTCCCCTCAGGTGTTGATCCTTCACTGTCACACTGACTGGACCCTGCGCTTCATCTGTGACAGAGAATGATATTACACAGCTGATTATAATGTGACAACATGTAACTGAGGGTTGGCTTGGTTGTGTAAAGCCATGTAGCCTAGCTGGCTTTACTCACTTGGGCTTGATTCAAAAGAAATGTTGTGCTGAGTCAGGAGAGCGCGAAGTCTCTCAATTTCTTCACTCTGTTTGTGGAAGTCCTGTACGCAAACATATTGGTAAGTGAATAAAAAGAAATCACTCTAAGGTAAAACAATATTGTAATAATATTGTACACAATTTCTTTTGTAGACCATCATTTGGACATGTAATTACAGCTTGGTTCTAAATATACACACCTCACTGCACTTCTGTAAAGAGTCGTGTGTTTTTGAATGGGCTGCAACATCTGGCTTCACCTTCACTTTTTGGCTCTTCAGGAAACCAGCATCCTCAAAAATATCCCTCAAGAGATTATTGTATCCCTGCAGGAAAACATACAGTGTGTTAGTGGACAAGTTGCTGTGGATAAGCGCTAAATACCTAAAATGAAAATGAAAATGGTTAACAACAATTTGTTAATCCTAAAAGAAGTTTAATTCTGAGACAGTTTTGGTTATAACTTAGCTTCGAAATGTAAATCAACACACACAGTTTGCAACACAAATGGAATATATGATTAACATGCAGCAGCTCTTCCCTGGATCAGTTAAGGCGTTTGTATTTGAATCAGTTTGGGTTTGAGTTTTCATCCTCTTATAACTAGGGCTGGGCGATAATTAAATATTAGCATTTAGCATCTATCAGTGGAATCATATCGTGATGATATAAAGGGTGGAATCAAATTTCCTCTTGTAGGACAATACTCTATCTATCTATCTATCTATCTATCTATCTATCTATCTATCTATCTATCTATATGGTGATTTTGGGATATTGTGACGCACAATTCTGCTGTCTAAATGGATAAGTATTTTTTTTTTAAACTGACAAAATGAGGTATGAAACATTTTAAGGAATATTATTTGAAAATTTCAGTTTTGTTTGACATCACACAGTAACATTACCAATCGGTTCAATGGGATGAACATTAATTTGATTATTTAATGTGATTTTGCATATGTGAGCTATATTGTGATATATATCAATATTGAAAAAAATCATTATGATTATCTTGATACTGATTTCAACCACATCGCCCAGCCCTACTCACACCTGGAATACACTCCTCCTGTCAGTAGCTCACCTGCTCAGTAATAAGACCTTCATAGTGAGCCTGCTCAGCTTCATCCCATTCCCTCTGCAGTTTCTCACTCAGAGTCGGATACACTAGGATAGAGTAGACAAATGATCAGACAGCAATATTACCGGAGCTGATTTGTCGTATGAAATGATCTTCTGGCTTACCTAAAAGAGAATGCGGATGGCAGACAAGTGGAGTCTCAAAGGATAGAGAGTAAACACAGGTACTGGGCTCCGACACCTGAGCAAGCTTGCTGCTGCTACCACAGGTGAGAATAACCTGCAGAAACATGACAAGAAACAAATGACTCAGCAAATTTGCCAGTGTTAATGAGTGTTGATTTTTCAGTGACAATGATTTTCAGTTGAGTGTTGATTAGAGAATTGTTTGTCCACTCAGAGAGCGGATATGGCTCTGAGGAGGCTGTTCATAACTATCTAAAAGTGTTCAATTTACTCTGATGGGTACAGACTCACAGTATATTAACTGTTTTTTACACTCTGAGTTAAATGAACATCCATTACCATGTAGGGATTCATTTATTACCCCCCGAAGGTCTAAAACTGTCTTTATGGGTCTTTTATTTGAGAAATACAGACACTGACCCAAGCCAGTGGGACCTCCTAAATACTATTAAAGGAAAGAATATCCAAATGTATTTCAATTTTTCAAAATGTCACCAACCTTGGTTTGCCTATTTCTACTCCCACATGCATCCCCTTCTCTCATCCACATGCCGGTGAAAGTGTTGTTTGCTATTTCCCACTCTTGCCAGATCCTGTTGGGGAACATAGAAGAAGCTGATTATTGCTTACTGGCAATCATTCACTTATTCACATTTCCAAATATCTTGTACATGTGACTGTAGATTAGGTTTCTGCTGCTGAGTAGAAGCCACTCACCCCAGGATCCCACTGTAGGCGTTCCATCTGAATGACTGCTCATGTTGCGTAATGTTGTGAAATGGACAGAATTCATATTTATACCTGCAAAATCACCAGTCATTATCACCCTTTTATATCAGTTTTTCCACATACTGTAGTTACTCTTATGTAACATGCATCAAATCTACAATCAGCAGCCAAAAGAGCTGTGATTAAAGCAAATGTAAACTTAATGGGGTATGAAAACATACATGCAGTGCCAACATGATGCATGATGTAAAATACTTACGTTGACTCTATGAAACTGAAGCACTTTCCAGCCAGCCGATGGAGGTGTGCTGGGCCTTGAGGAAGACATAAACATAGTCATGGTTGAAGATGTACAATGAGGTTTTCATACCATTTCTCTGAATCCTACAAATAAAAAGTAAGACAACATTACTTATAAATCTATCTTCCCTAGAGAGACACAATATGGATGGAGGATGACATGTGTAAGTTATATGTCAGGCTACTTTACCAGACACTGGAGATGGAGTGACTTTAGGCTGCAGTCTGCTTCCTTGAGCCACAAAAGGATTGTTCAGCCTGAACAGATGGGGAAACAGAACAGAAATAAGATAAAACAACAAGGTGCAGTGTTGCAGTCACATCATGGCTTTCTGCTTACCCGAATGTGTTCGGCTCCTCCACTATCTTCATTTTACCGGCCAATCCATGGGTTACTGTGTAAAAACAAGTCGACAGATAGACTCAACATGCCTCATAGCTTCCACTGACACACACAGGTACACCAACACAACCCAGCACAGGGTGGCGCATCATCGGGAAACAAACTGAGAACGAAATACTTACCGAGAAGAGATACACAGACCATCCACGTCCTTATTACATGACGTATTGCTTTAGACAAACAGTGCATGACTGAATTATTGGTAAACTAAAATGTGTTATCAGGCTCCTCTGACCTAAACAACAATTAGGTCTTCGACATTCTGCTACACTTCCTGCTTCGTTGGTCGTGTCGAGAAGGAAACACGTCAGGTGACAGGTCAGCTGATCAAAATAAGCCCTGCGCATGCGTTGTTCTCTCCTTAGACTGCGTGCTTCCAAAGATACCAAGTGGTAGCATAACATTCAGTGCAATTAAGTAGAAACTGATACAATAATAGCGACACATGTTTTTTTAAACTTATAAATTAAGTATATTTAGTTACGGACGCCTAGATAAAATACTAAACATATCTTAAGGAAGATTAATTTTCAAACACTCATGCTCGTGTCACTCTTTCGTGCTGGTTAGTGTAGCTAGCTAAGTAGAGGAGGCAGTATTTTAAACAGCTGATGGTTAGCTTTCATACAAGCTGTAATCTGGTTGTCTAACCGCTGTGTGCAACATGGGAAGAAAGAAACAGGGCAAACCTGTCCGCCCTGACAGCAAGGGGAAAGACCAACGGCACAAAATGAAGGGGAAATCTTTAGAGGCTTTTACAGAAGAAATGCATACTGCACTAGAAGGTAAAGCTGCACTGACAGTTGTTGATCCAAAATAATGCTTCTACCTATTATTATGCTTCATATCTATTCATATTTGGATCTAGCTATTATGCTTCATATCTATTCATGTGGCAACAAAACCAGTAAAATATTATTACTCATATCCCAAATAAACGTGTGTATATGTGTTTATTTTACAGTATGCAGGTTGACACTCAAATTATAATGTAAGCTCATGTCCACTGTCTTGTCCACTGTATTTTCCAGCGAGTCTTCACCCAGAGGAGGGAGCAGAGGCTGCTCAGGTGAAGCTGCCTTGTCCTCTTGCCATGTGGGACTTGGGCCACTGTGATCCAAAGCGTTGCACTGGCAGGAAGTTGGTCCGCAAGGGCTTTGTACGCAACCTGCGCCTTAACCAGAGGTTTAATGGCCTCATACTGAGTCCAATGGGCACAAAGTATGTGACGCCAGCAGACAGGTGTGTTTTGAGTTACCCACTTACATACTGCGCCCATTAAAATGATTACTAGCCTCATTGTTTATTATTATAACAAATTATCAGGATTTATAAGACACACCATAAGCTGCCACAGATAAACCGGGATGTGGAGAAACACATCAGTGGGATACACTCTTCTTTCCCATCCAAACTATAACATATCAGGCTACATCCTATTACAGACTGTATTTGTAAGGACTGTTGAGTTTGTAATTCTAACAAGCATAATGAGAAACAAGTGTACCCTGAAAATACCTAGTGGGTTTGTGTGTCTGTTGTGAGAAGCTGAGGGTGTTTGGGTCCATAAAAAATGTATTTTATTTGGATGGTTTTGTTAAACTTGGCATTGTTTTGTGATCAAATTGGAATGAAATCATTTGTCAAAATCTTTGATGTGTGGCCCTTTATGTGCAGAGAGATTGTGGCTCAGAGTGGACTGGCAGTCATCGACTGTTCCTGGGCCAAACTGGAGGAGACTCCCTTCAGTAAGATGGTGGGATCTCACCCCAGGTTACTGCCCTACCTTGTAGCTGCAAACCCAGTCAACTACGGCAAGCCTTGCAAGTTATCTTGTGTTGAAGCTTTTGCTGCCACCTTCTGCATTGTAGGTAAGGCTTGAGCTGATGTGTGTTTGTTGTAGTTACTTAGGAATGATATGTTTTTGTTACCTTCCTGAGTGCTTTTGGTAACTCATGCCAAAGCAATGAAAACCCATCATATTTGATTTTGATTTTGCCAGGTTTTGAGGACCTGGCAGTGATCCTGCTGAATAAATTCAAGTGGGGGACGGTGTTCTTGGAGCTCAATAAAGTTCTGCTGGAGCGCTATGCAGCGTGCCGGTCAGAAGAAGAGCTGCTGTCTGTTGAGAAGGAGTATCTCACTGCCACTCCAGAGGAGGAGGAGTTTGGTAAAATGGGGGAGAAAAGTATTGGGTCTAATGTCAGATATCCATTTTATTTTCCTTTTTGGATATGACAATATTTAAACATGGTTCATTGTCAGAGGCACACGTATGAGTCTTATGAATTTCTTATTATTCAAAGTTAATATGATTTGTGATGTCTGACCCAGAATTCTGTACAGATTTCTCAGAAATGTTGCACTTGGATATGAACACCCCTTGCATTGTGTGGGCAGGAATTTCCTACATCTGTGGAAAATTACCCCATACTCTGCGAGGGATTTAATATATTGCTGAGGTTGTGACCTCTACTGTTGAGGCAGTTTTCTTTTACTACATCTAATCATACAGCTAACCATCCATCTTGTTTGCAGATCCATTTGATGTTGACTCAGGAAGAGAATGTATGAATCTCAACAGACCTCGATGGTAAGACTTTTGATATTTCTCATGTGGGCATTAAGTCTCTCAGGCCCACTATTTCTGTTTGCAAATAGACCCTTTCCAATAGTATGTTTAGTTACGTCATTTAACTGTCAATTCTATATTTAGTGCCCCCGAAGATGAGGATGATTCTAGTGAGGAAACCGACGACTCAGATGACAACGAAGATGAAGCAGAAAATGAGAAAACAGAAAGCAACGAAGAGTCAAGAGTACCATCAGGTCATGATGAGGAGAACGAATCAAAGCCATCACACTAAAGAATATTGTGAATCATTTTAATACAACAACTGACAAGACTAATTAAGACTTTTTGTAACATGTATAATTTATACATAAACCGCAGCCTATTTAGGCTATCCAGTTTTGATAAAGTATCACAACAAAAGACTAAATGGTGTGTCTGTATGTCAGCACAGACAAAATAAATATGAATGTTTGCAGTCTTCCTTCATTCAATTTTGAGGGGCATGTGGGACAATATCAGAGCTTCAGTGATGGATATAGTTGGTTAGATGGATAAAGATGGCTCCTAAACTGACCAGTGAAAACAGAATAGTGCATTTACATTAACATTTAATTGCATCAGAGTGCTGCATGAATTCAGACTGCTTCTAGAAAAAGTTTTGCAAAAATGTATGGCTAGAGCAGAAACGAGCTGAAGACAAACCTCATTACAATGCGTTATTATTCGATCAAAAACACAAACATGAGACTGGCGCAAAAAGAGTAGATAAACCACGTCTACTGCTATATTTGATTATCAACAAGTGTTGCCATCTGACTCCATATCAATAAAATGAAGTTCAGTAGGGTTGTAAATGTGGCGAGGGGGCGGATACGGGACTATCCTCTCCTGTCTTGCGGTAACATTGTTGTGGAACGACGTCACAGCTCGAAAATGAAGGCGCAGAGGCAGCCATTACTGGAGGTTCTGTAATTATTTTATTTCAAATAAATACTCGCGGAAAACTTCCATGGCAAGAGCCACAAGTCAGTTGGTAAGTATTGCAACTTTAACGCGAATAACAGTTCGAAGCCGGTGCTAAAGATGTACAGTGTGGCGGCTGTTTGACAACAAATTGTTACATTGGGCCTTCATTTGAACAGCGGTGCTAGCCACAGAAGATCGTCTAACGTTATGACTCGCTACCAGTGTTAGCTAGCTAATGTTAGCTAACATAACAGCTAATGTTACGTTAATACGGTTTCTTGAGTACCTGACCTGATTCCGTATTACAAGTTATTCGAATAGTTTGGTGCTGGTGTAACATTTGCCAAAGCTATGATATTTTATAGCATGTCTGACCATTTTCCCTTCACGATTCGTGTTGGTCAGTAACTGTTGGCTAACGTTAGCTGACGTTAAGGCTGTACGTTAGCTAGCCAGGTTCGCGCTTTCTAACGATGCTCCTGTTTGCTAGCAGGCTAGCTGTATTGCGTGCTACCTATTACGTTAACTAATTAAGGATAGCGTTGGATAGTTCGATTGCCAACTTCTTGACTTTCAAATTTAGCGACCAACTTTAGCGCCGTTAGCGTGGGTGTGATTTACTACCGTTAAAATGGCAGATGGTTTGTAAGTTAGTCACCTGGCCAGCTAGCTAGCTAATTGGCTTCGCTGTTAAGTTTTTAACTCGCTGTCAATGATGGCCGGCATTATTTGACAAGGCAGCAGTAGCTAGCGTTAGCTTGCTAGCTAACGTTACTAGTTAGCAAAGAAAGTTTGCACAGGCCTAATGTTACTCGAGTACTCGCGGTCAGGTAAACGTTAGCTTAAGTTTTAAAACGACCATTACTTAGTTAATCAGTATTAATTAATATACCAGTAGCCATATGGCCAGTTAGCCAACATACAATCATGTCTGGATAAGGCAGCTAAATGGCCACACCTTGGATTTGAATGAAAAGAGGCCAGGCCAATTGAGCTAGCGTTAACTGAGTTGTAAGCTAAGTAGCGTTAGCAAATTAAGCGACCTTAACAGTGAATGACGGCTTAACATTATTTGCATAAAATCGTACTACTAGTTCAATAAGTTACAATAAGTAACGTTAGGGATAGTACCTACTAATGTCATAGTAAGCATGCTAACCTGCGCGCTGTATCCTATCTTTGGGTCTTGATGCACCATTTGATTGATTTCTCACCAATGTTTGTGTGCGCTGCTATGTCCATTTGATCACGCATATAAGTTTGGTGAGTTAAGTGGTGTCATTCAACACGACTGTCACATAGAAGTACTGGCTACATAGTTTAGATTTTCAGGTTTAGCGCTGGAGGGTGGGACCGTCAGAAGCAGCTTCTTCAATAGGCGCTCCAACCATGTCTTATCAATTTTAGTCTTCATATTAGGCCCACTTTAAATTGTCCATTGAACTCATTTGATCCCACTATGGTCACAGTAGTGGCTGCAATTACTTTAAATGGATGATTCGGTTTTCTAGTTCCTCACAAGATTTATTTTGCACGTGCTCTCTGCTCTCCACCTATTCTTAGGGCAGACATTCAGGGATTTACTGTGATTTAGTTACTGCTTTGCTGTTTTGTACATCATTGTTTTGTTATATTTATCAATCTGCAGCACCCTCAAAATACATATTTATTATTAGCATTTTTATGGTTGATCGGCACAGTCGCCTGAACTCACCTATATCCCATCAGCGTTCATAAAGGGAACGATCTTTGAGTGTAGTTTTAGACAGTTTTGGGCAGGGATGCACAATATTCCAGATTCTTCTGCTGACTATTACGAATGCACAATTTGAGCTACATAGACACAATAATTTTTTTTACAAGAATTCCAACTGCATCTTCTGTTGAGTGACATTATCTAAATATACTCTCTCTCCTCTTCCTGTTCCAGTATGATGTTGTGCCCATTCAACCCAGTGTTGTCATCTGTTCCTGCCCACATCCATCAATGGTAAGAAATCACCCCGACTCCTGCTCGCCACTTGCTATCCCAGGCGCAAGTAGCAGCCACTGTCCCAGCATGGAGGGCCCAGCCTCAGAGGCCCGGACGCAGCCGGCCATCCAGGCCCCCCAGCCGCGCAAGAAGAGGCCAGAGGACTTCAAATTCGGCAAGATACTGGGAGAGGGCTCCTTCTCGACCGTATGTAGCCTGCATTCCTTTTACCTTATGAATTATACCTGGATAGATGTTGGTACATGCTAGCATTCTTGTGGTCAAGATACTTCAGTGACTCAGCTTCAGTTCATTTGAGGTGAATTGATGAGAAAGAGCTTAAGAGTCACTAGCTTTGCTCTCAAGTCTCTGACATAGCAGTGACATGTCGTCTGTTACATTCTGTCCATTTTGTTTTTAAAGGTTGTCCTGGCAAGAGAACAGTTAACAGGGAAAGAATATGCAAGTAAGTAACAATGCATTACCACTTGGCGAATACATCAAAGAGCACTGTAATTTCAAGGTGGTAAAGTTGTTGAAAGTGCCTTAGCTTTTTTACTATTACATCCTAAAATTTCTTGTTTTTTTTCTCTTCCAGTTAAGATTTTGGAGAAGCGGCATATTATGAAGGAGAACAAAGCCCAGTACGTGAAAAGAGAAAGAGATTTGATGTCAAATCTAGATCACCCATTCTTCGTCAAACTCTACTTTACGTTTCAAGATGATGAGAAGTTGTGTATCCTTAAACAAGTTCAGTTCGTCATGGCATGGGGTATATAACTGAATTATCAGTTGCTCTGTTGTTTTCTGTGCTAGAACTTGGCAGAATAAGTTGCTTGTAATCAATAAGGTCATCATTAATATTATTATACTTACAACATTAAAGACAGGGTTTTTGCCAAAGGTCCCTACATGGAATATTTTAAAATTGGTTGCTGGTCCTCACAGTGTTCCTTAACTAACTTTTTTCAGATTTTGGTCTTAGCTACGCTAAGAACGGAGAGCTTCTGAAATACATTCGCAAAATCGGTTCATTTGATGAGACCTGTACTAGATTCTACTCGGCTGAAATAGTTTGTGCTCTAGAATATTTGCATGATAAGGGGATAATACACAGGTAAGTTTATCTTTTTGTTTTTTATGATAATGTTTACTTTTGTCTTTAGTGCTGTTTTTAGATGAGTTTCAAAGCCTACTAAGCAGCTTATTTGCTATAATTTGCCCCCGTATTCCTTTCATTACAGAGATCTAAAACCAGAGAATATTCTTCTGAGTGAAGACATGCACATCCAGATAACAGATTTTGGGACAGCAAAGCAGTTGTCATCAGACAGTAAGCAAGGTACATCCGCAATCCTACTTTCACTTGTACTTTTCAACATTAAGTATTCAGGGTGTGTATTTAATATTACAAGTGTCAGTTTTTCACTTTCTCAGAATAATAGAAACTGAATTCTGTCTCCTTACCATGTTTTTTGCATTGTTTGGCAGCAAGAGCAAACTCCTTTGTTGGAACGGCACAGTATGTGTCTCCAGAGCTGCTGACAGAGAAATCAGCCTGCAAGAGGTAATGGGATTTGACCACAAGGCAACTCCTATAGTTGCTGATCATTGTTCCATTTTTATGTTATTGGACTCATTTGATAATACATTGGTGTAGCTGATTTTATCTATACTTGTTTTCTTTTTCCCCTTAGCTCTGACCTCTGGGCCTTGGGATGTATAATCTATCAGCTGGTGGCTGGTTTACCACCGTTCAGAGCTGGGTAAGTATTAAGGGGATATTTAGTTTTCACAATTCACTTGATTGTCATAAATTCATGTTTTCATAAAGACTGATCCACTTCTATTATTATTTGTTTCCACTAAAATTATCTTTGAAGGTGATTGCAAGTGCAACAGATGTTTGTCTTTACCTTTTCCCCAAGAATATCACTCTAGCTAACAGCATTTCATCTGATAACTTCCTTAACAGAGTTCTTATTTTCTCTTCTTTTCCCCTTGTGTTATATACTTTGTTGTAGAAACGAGTACCTAATATTCCAGAAAATAATAAAGCTGGAGTATGAATTCCCAGAGAAATTCTTCCCCAAAGCCAAGGATCTTGTCAAACAGCTTTTGGTAGGTCATGTTTTCATCAATAGAGCCATAGGGCCACTCGAAAATTATTTCATTCATTCTGTAATTTGAGCAGTGCCACAACGAAGAAGGTCATCATATGCCATAGTTTCATACTTTACTTAAAAGATACAATGAAATTTTTCTTGATCCCGTGGGGTTATCTGTACTGGTGTTAAGGTTATATTGGGGTCAGTACTTCTAGATTGAATGAAAGCACTGGAATGTGATCTGTTTCTACCTCAGTCACTGGACCCCTCTAAGCGGATTGGTTGTGAGGAGATGGGAGGGTACGACCCTCTGAGGCAGCACCCCTTCTTCGAGACCATCTCCTGGAGCGATCTCCACCTACAGACGCCCCCCAAGCTCACCCCCTACCTGCCAGCCATGTCGGAGGATGATGAAGACTGCTATGGCAATGTGAGCTCTTCTCTTTACTATAACTGTGCAGGTCTTGTTTTTTGTCTGTCGCTTGCCCAATCATGCACACACAGATCCATATGGGCAGTGGTTGAGGTTGTGATGCCACCAAGCCATGTACAAACCATATATATTTAGTGAAACATCAACCTACCTTTTCTTGCTGATCTCCTGTCCATCCTCAGTATGATGACCTCCTGAGCCAGTTCAGCAGCATGCAGGTGGCCCAGTCCAGCTCTTCACACTCCTTGTCGGCACCCGAGTCCCTCCCCCCACAGAGGTCCAGCAGCAACATTGAGCAGTACATCCACGATCTGGACAACAACTCCTTTGAGCTGGACCTGCAGTTCTCCGAAGAGGAGAAGCAGCTGCTGCTGGACAAGCAGACCACTGGAAACCCCTGGTGAGCCCCTCTCCAAATGCCTCACCCCTGTCAACCTGTTGATGTTTCTGTGTAGAGTGCTGGCAAGTTCACTGTGTTGCTTAAATCCTGATTATATGAATCATGTTTGGATTGACGCTCATGTCCTAAAAATATAGAAGTGATGTTATATTGTGGATGAGTGTGTATAGTTGTCAAAAAATTACTCTATTGAGGAATAAATGCTGTCTTGAGTGAAAGGGGAAAAAATGTCTTTACTGTGTACATTAATCAGCACTGCTTATTTACACAGGCACCAGTTTGTTGAGAATAACCTGATCCTGAAAATGGGCCCAGTGGACAAACGGAAGGTGTGTAGATTCCTGCCCATGTATTTGAAAATGATCTCTTAATGTATTGTTAATCCAGAATCTTTATAAGCAAGTTATGGACTGAAACCTCTCATACACGACTCAAGAGTTTGCTACTAACAAGAGTGTTGCAGCATTCTGTAATGGTTTTGCTTTCAAGTTAAAATGTAACCAGGTCATCCAGTAAAAGACAAGTTGATTCAAGCTCAGTGAAGTCACTTTTCGTGGCATTGCTGCGTGTGCGATCTTATAGGAAATGAAGGGGAATCCCCTGGTCTGGTGGGGAAAATCTCATTTGTGTACTAGCCCCCTCTGTTGGCGGGCTAATGTCTCAACACGTCTGGTTCTCCACTGCAGGGTCTGTTTGCTCGACGGAGACAGCTGCTTCTCACCGAGGGACCACACCTGTACTACGTGGATCCTGTCAATAAGGTCCTGAAGGGGGAGATTCCCTGGTCTCTAGAGCTCCGCCCTGAGGCCAAGAACTTCAAGACTTTCTTTGTTCACACGGTAAATGATGGCTTATTTCTTCTTATCCAGCATATTTTATTCCAGCAAAATGTTGACACTTGCCCACTGTTCATAATCTCTTATATTTGTTTGTTTTTTTTCCTTCTTGTGATCTTTGCAGCCTAATCGAACATACTATTTGATGGACCCCAGCGGAAATGCTGACAAATGGTGCAAGAAGATCCAGGAAGTGTGGAGAAAGATCTATCAAAGGCACCAAAATCCTGGCCTATAGGAACGCAGTTCCTCCTGTGGCCACTCCTTCTTAGCTCTGAGGCCAATCACTGAGCAGAGTAACACCCTCTTTAGTGCCCTTCATCACCGCAATGTAAACAAACTCTTAGAGACGCTGGCATCTAGACCTTGTTTGTTTTCCTGAGTAGAACCATGGGGAAAAAAATACAACTTTGGATTCAGGGTTGCTTTGCTTGTTCTTTGTGCTCTCTGTGAGGCTTCTATTGCATTTTTCCATGTATGGATGATGAGACTGCCACCATGCACATCTGCTTCTTGTACATTCTGCAGGGGAAAAGAGAAGGGCAAGCTTGTCTGTAGAATAACACAAGCTTAGGTACCGCTAAGACTATCTCAAGTGCAAGGACTGGTTTCCTGCTTCTATGACACCATAACACACAATCCAGCTTTTGTGAACCAGAGCCTATCCTGATACCAGTATCTTACTTAAACCATATCCTAATCCTACATTGTATGTGCAAGGTGTACTCAGGCCCCACTTCTAGTGCATATACTCCATAGTCGCAACAGATACTCTAACCTGATTCAGTCTCATACTTTTACCAAACTCAAACCCTATATATTTTTTTTGTCAAAGCCCCATTGTTTGAGTTGTTTTCTAGTCTCTTGGTACTTTGCTTATTGCAGTCCACTTTGGGTCTGGATATTAGAGCAGATTGCTGGTCTACAGCGACACACGGGTCTGAATCAGTCTCAGTGTTTTAGTGTGAGCTCTCCATAGACCGTTACTGAGGATATATTGCTAATAGGGGGCGGGTGAACATGCCACTAGCTTGTACTCCCTAATCATAACTTGCTTCTCTTTCCTGCACGGCCAGTTTTGTAGCTCAGCCTTGTCCGCTTTTCTCTCCTAGGGCACTGGAGATATAGTTTATTCAAGTTCAAAGGTGGGTATTTTTGACTGCATTAGCAACCATAGCTAATATTATTGGATGATTTGGCTGTTCTGTACCATTCACTGGCTATTTCTTTGTGGTGTGAATACTTCGATTTCTTTTGTGGTGGGATTGTCGGCTCATCTTCAGTATGTCCTATTGGAAACAAAATCTAATGTGCTGACCACCCCATGCTGAACAGAAAACCTTCATCAACAGAGAGATACATACACATACTATCATTCTCGGAAGCAATCACAGTAAAGCTGTAGTCCCTGGACAAGTTGGCAGGACTGCCTCAATGGGTTCTCAACATTCATTGGGAGCGCCCCTATGTTTTCTTTGTTTTTCGTTTCTTTCTGACATCTGGCCCAATAGAAATTAAGCGATTGATTTAACTTGTGCTCTTGTTTTAGAAAGATATATTATCGTACTGCTTTTAATTTTGACATATTACCTTAAGGTCCTCTCCAAAGGTCCTCTTCCTCCAGCTGAGTCTGTGTGTGCAGTGTGTGCCTGGAGTAGGTGAATAGGAACCTCAGGCCCGGGGGCCGGGGGCTCGATGTGGTTGGATGTCAGTTAAAGGATATCTATCTGATCCAAATAACAGATGAAATTGCTGTATCTGTCTATAAAGTTGAGGAAACACTCTACAAAAGTGTGTGCCTCTCTCTCGTTAGAAAAATTGTTCGAATCAAAGTTGATGGCAGTCGGTTACATTGTGTATGGAATACTCTACCTGGTTTGTAACTGACTAGAACTGTGATGTACAGACGATGTATTATTGAAATCTGAAGCAAGTAATGCAATGATATTAGGATACAGTTTTTGTATTTTTATTCTTGTATAAGGTTATTTGATGGCTATTGTTTAGCCTCTAGTTCATTCTGTGTTATTTAAATTCTAATATATGAATCATATTTGGATTGAAGTCATGTTCAGGGGCCATGTTGTGTATGTATTGAGATGTAAAGCCTTTGAATGTGAATAATTATTGTAAACTATAATATTTTACAGCTTTTTTCTTACTATATCATATACATTTTCTATTTGCTCAGTGATTTAATCATATTTCTGATAATTTAATGAATCTGTTCATTCTCTCTCTGATTATTTGTGCGCTAGGTCAGTAGATGTTGAATGATGAATTTTCCACTTAATGCTTGGTAGTCCAGTAATTAAAGCATGTAGGGATTTAGGCATACAAATAAATCCATGTGTCCTGTCTTCTGTTAACAACCACGGTCATGACACAGTGAAAGCAGCAGCATTCAGTGAGAATGGCATCTCCACATTTGCAATATGTAAATAAAGTATCGGCCCATCATGAATGTCTTTTGTCATATGGACTGTGAAGTTTGCTAGACACTGTTCTCTGTAGTCTTGGTTAAAGCATGTTTTCTATCAAATGATCATGAAACGCTGTATACAAAACGAAATATGAATAAGATGCCTGTCACCCTTTCCTTTAGACACAGGATTATGATATATTTTTCATAACATTTTTAGATTGCTGTGATATTTGTAACAAAACAAAAAATAAGTCGAATAGGCCTACAGTATCTCAAGTCATTGGTCCATATTGAAGCGTCAGTAGATGAAGACCTCTTTTCTGGAGAATAATCTATGCAAGTGTCTGTCACTGCTGGTGGAGTGGGAGTAGGAGTGGCTGAGGAGCTGGCACTCTGCTTTGCATGAATCGTGGAATCTAGTAGCTGCAGCTGAGATATTTCCTGTCAGCCGCACAGACAGAGAGAGCCGAGGGCGGAGAAGAGGGATGGCAGAAAACAGCTCCGAAACAAGCGGCTCCGTTTATCGGAGATGTTTGGCCCATTCCTCGGCAGAGAAGAACATTTCATCCGGTGTCGGGGCATCGAAATGGATTCGCCTGAACGTTGGGGGGACGTATTTTTTAACAACAAGACAGACGCTGTGTCGAGATCCAAAATCATTTCTGTACAGACTGAGCCAAGCTGACCCCGAGCTCGACTCCGATAAGGTAAATGCTAAGCTAGTCGAGCAAGTTAGCTTGCTAGTCGGAAGCGCAGTAGCTCCAGTTTTTTTGTGTGTTTTTTTTTTTTTGCCAAACTGGCTAGTGTTCGCTTGGTCCAGTGTTGGCCGAGCGGGGTGGGTATCAGTTACTCTTGCTGACTTGCGTAGTCACTCTCTCAGCTCTATTAAGGATGCTGTTATGTGTCTTAGGCAGTCACTTAAGGCTAGCTTTCATTCTTTATAGCTAGCTAGCCTTAACCTGCTAAGCTAGCTAGATTCCGACAGTCACACCACATGACACGAGCTTGCTAGCTTGTTGTGTGTAATGTTGCTGTAGATCGTATACGTAACGTTACATTGCTTAAAAAGTGAGTGTGCCTGGGCTTATAATGACACAATTTATCTAGGGTGGTAATTCAGCGGTCTAGTAGTGTAGTATTTTAACTGCAGCTTTCCTAGTGAAAACAGTTGCCACAGTAGTTGCAAACTTTCCCCATCCAAGGCCATTGCATTGCGTTGCACTCATCAAGGTGTCAAATGTCAGCTAAGTGATAACAAAGTAATCTGCCCTGTCCAGTGTTCATAGACAACTGTTCGATTTTTCTTGTAAATTTACCAAATAATCTATACATATGATTTAGTAGTAAACTAATCTAATTATCCGTGTTTTTTCTTTTTCTTTGGGTCGTCTGTCACTTTCTATACGATGAGTGCAATGATTGTCCCCTAGCCCCGCTGGTTCTGTTTGGTCTGCAATAATCAGCCAGTGTGGTGTAGATCTCCTAATGAGTGCACAAGTCATTGCCAAGTGGGGTGAGGTGCTGACAACCAAGAGCAAGGGATGATGTCACTCATCTCCCTGAATGGCTTCATTGGGCGAGAATCAGGCGCCTCTCTGTTTGTCCATCTGCCAGTAACAGCAGTGTGTGCTTTAAGTCCCCCAGCACTGTCAAGTGTCCATGTATTAGAGTCTGTACAGATACTGTGGCGTGCTCTGGTTTGCTCCATTTTTACTGTTCCATTATTATTCATTGTTCTCATCCACTTAAACATTTTAATCTCCACCCCTACCCCCCCTTATACCCAGCTGAGGCCTTGTTTCCTTTCATATTTTCATGCAAATATCTTAATCTTTGAATAATCAGCTTGCTTTTTGTCCTGCCATGAGCAACTGATCAGCCTATCTCAATCCCTTGTTTTAAGTGCATGTCAGACTCCCAAGCCATTACCGTACCTCTTTGCTGCAGGCAGCTGACTTAAGACAGCTCTCAATATAGGACAGGGTATCATTTTACTTTAACCACTTGCAGTCAAACTATATATGCTTACATGATTTTATCTCGCACGTGAATGACAGTCAAGAGGGCCTATTCTTTCTGTCACCTCGCACAACTCTGAACGTGAACAGGAAGCCCAGAAGATTGATGGCTTTCTGAAGTGCTCTGTTTTTGGCGAATGCAGTATTGTGTTTCCCAGCCAAGGAAATGAGTGGTTCAGTTCTCAGTCACGCAGGCTGACGTGCTTCAGTAGGACTCTTGAGGAGAACTGCATTATTCATGTTGTTGACTGGAGCCTGTTTTGCACATTGGGGTAGACCAGGGAGAAAGTGGAGGGAGTGCACTCATGCACAGCCAGTCATCACAGCTGACAGTCACTTTTTTTTATAAATAGGTCTCTATACAAGTCTATTTTTTTTTTTAAATCGTCTGTCTCAAAGTTGACAAACGCCCCTGTCTGTGACCATGTTAGTGTTGTATTGTCATTCTGAATATTTGATGAAGCGTTTTGTTGGCCTGCATTGACTAATTCACGTCATGAGTGTCTTAAGAGGATATCGCTGTCAAATAATTGTCAGTGGTTCAATCAACGAACTGAGAGATGCACATCGATGGACGCCCATCCTTTTCGTTAATGTGTAGCCTAATGGCGGACTACTCCTCTCAAACAACTCAGGACCACTCAAGCGGAGATCCAGCTTTCTGGTTTTGAGAGCTGCATCAATTTTTCAAGCATTCCATCACATAGAATTCTTGTTCTTTTCACATCTGATTTTTTTTTTTTTTCATATTCATCTCCCATTTGCTGGCTGAGAAGGTTCTCTCGTGTGTGCGAGAAATATGGCCGCATTTAATGCCGGGCGGGTTCACGTTGTATGTCATGCCTGAGCACACTGTGGGAGGCAACGTAAATATTTAACGGTGACATCATCATCTCCTCCGCTGCCTCCACGCAGTTGGTGCTCAATGCAACGCTGCAGAGTTACATTGGCAGATCAGGTGCAACTTTAGACCGCCCCAGCCCGACTCTATCGCCTATACCAGCACAAGGCCACTTCATTCACAAAAGCCAGCCACGCACAATTGATTATAGCCTTGTGCTGAAATGAACCAAAATGTCGCAGGCTGGAACTCCCCAATGACTGAGTTTTAAACAGAGTAAATATTTTACACTAAGCTCCTCTCTCCTCTGTGGTTCACATTGCTGCTTTCTACCTAAAGCTCCGGGTGGCAGTGATTTCCCACTCGCCAGCGTGGCCGAGCAACTCTTAACTGTGCCGTTCCACCATGACAGGGAAGCTTTTAGGGGGTCATCTAAAAGGAGTTGTTCATTTAGTGCCTGAAACATTCCCCCGTCATAAATTGTTCAGCTAAATGCTCAGAAAATGCTGAAAAGATGAGAGAAGACCCCCCTCCCACCACCACCACCAACCCAGAGGAAAGGTCAAACTTGACAGTAAAATCAGGCACTAGGCACTGAAATTACAGTGTTAAATATTTTGAAATACGAGATAGTTTCACATAATGCAGCCTTGATGTGATGCATGTATTATTTAGAGGATGAAGCCCTATTTGACTATGCCATTACTACTTGTACTCCGGAGGGACTTTGGCTCCTGCTCTACAAGGATCAGACTTCCACTTGGCTTGGCTAAGTAGTTACAGTCATGTGACTCAGAAGATCTACCGCAACATCTTTAAGCCCTGTTTCCGCAGGGCGCTTGTATTCTGGCTCAGCTGAAGTGAAGGCGTCCAGCGTTAATAAGGCTTTCATTCTTTTTATTCTTGGCCTGAGCAAATTTGTGGATTGGAACGGTTTCACATGACAAGCTAGCCTATTATTAGAGAGGATATATGAAATTTAGCAGTGAATACAATTAAGCCAGCCTGCTTGTTTTGTGTGTTTAGTGAAATTAGGGATCCCTCCACACCTGCCAAGCATGAAACGGTGCAATGCTGCAATGAGAAGTTTTAGTGTGCACACTTTGTGGTAGTCAGAATCCAACGTGATAATTTGTAATGATTCGATGAATAACAGATAGACTTGCAGTGTTCATGTGTCTAAAAAGCCTTATTGGACTTCCATGTGCTTGAAGGGTGGGCCACTGTGGTATTTCCTGTGGGAGGATATGTATTGTGTGTAGGAGAAGAACGATTAGGTTATACAGTAAGCTTTCCTCTTTGTGAAGTCCACCCTTCTAATTAGACTGTTTACCGTCATTTTAAGTCTACAGTTATCTTCAGTCTGTTCATGATTGGGCCTACTTTGATCCATGTAAGAGCTGAAGAATTTGCCAGTTATTCTGTTCATGGTGTCCCAGTGATTTGTGATGAGAACCATACAACACCATGTTGCCCCGAACTAACCTCATCTGGTGGTTATAGTAGGTTGTGTTTACACTTGTTTCAGTGTGGGTTAATTTGTTTGATTTTGTTTTTTCATTTTATTTTTTGGGTCATTTGATCATGCCAGGATGCATTAAGTGATGGGGCTTGGATTTACAAAAGCAGGCATTTGCTCACATTGCGATCAGAATTCATCTACAGCAACAATACACAATAGGACCAGTGTAACATGGACGTGTGTGTGTGTTTGGGGGGGGTGCAGACGCATTAAATTTAATATGGCCACAGGATATGCATAACAGGCATTTTTAAACGTGTTTGGACGCACATGTCGTCTCACAAAATCCAGTATTTATGGTCCGATCTCAAGTCCCATTGAAAACACAAATGCAACAAACCAATCTTTGTGCAACCCAAGACATTTCAGAGTGCCTGAATTTGGCAGTTTAGCCTATACGGTTGGTATTCCCACCACAATAACAGGGCCGCAACCATCCGTCTCTTCAAGTTTAGTGCCCCCCTTTTTGTCCCATATAGGTCTAGCATTTCTGCTTCATTAATATGGACCCATAACGTCGGCGGACAAAGTTTGATGGTACTTTCAACTTAAAAGTTCGGCCTGCTCTGTGATTAGCATGTCATTGAATATTGCACAGTCACTTTTTGTTAACTTTTAATATCTTCACGACCATGAAACGTGTCTCATGGATAAACTGGATTTAAGTAAACCATCATACTATTGCTCAGAGACAGTGCACTTTCATAGGTGTGTTTACCTCTGCACTTAAAGCTTCCTAATTCAATAACCTTCCTCCTCCTGATTCTTCAGCTTGCCTCCTTGTCTCCTTGTCTCCTCTCCTGCCTGTCTACTGTATTTCCCTGTGGTCTCTTCCTATTCCCTCACTCGTGCTCGTTGTCCCCACCCCTCTGTTTGTTTCCCGGTGCTCCCCAGCCTGGGCCCCCAGAGACACAGTCTCTTGTTTTTAATTACAACACTGTCCCCTTTGTGTGTTTGGGTCCACATCAATCACAAGCCAGTGCCCCCTGTAATCAGCTCTCTCTCTCTCTCTCTCTATAAACTGGGTCACTGTCACCCCAAGTGGGAAGACTCCCCCATAGCTCCATGTGCACCCAGAGGACCAGTGAACCGAGGGGGTTCCAGCTTTGGACTCAGAACAATAGATTGACTCGCTTTCAAGTTTACAGAAATGTAGAGTACACACAGTTTTTAGGCTACATATTTACTTTAGGGTTTTAACCAATGTGGGTTTTGGAAGGCCGATACCAGTACTGATATTTTTGTATTTAAGCTTTCGATTTTGTGCCGATATTCACTTTCTTTAAATTTGACCATTTTCTTGTCCCAAAATTACAAGTATTCAGTGTTTACATTAAGCATTTTATTCTTGGCAGTTCGGAAAAGCCTCTGAAACAACATTTGACATGGTTGACCCATGCCATCTATTCAATAGTGGGCGAACTCTGGGAACTCTACATTACTGCCGTTAAATGAAGAATTAGGCAAATTTACAGAAAACATTTTGTAACAATTAAATGAAATTGCTAAATATGCAAAGAAAATCAAATTCCATAGGTTTTACACTCTTTATGTAGCTGAGGGAATATTCATATCCGATATTTAATAAAGGGCCAATATCTGCGCTATCGATCTAATGCTGGTTTACATGTCTACAGTGAGCTAATGAGAGACTTTTCAAGCAACTTGGCACGCTTGGGACGTCATACTTCAATCATAGCTCTTCTCGTGAATACTCATTGAAATATTGTTGCAAACATGACCGGGTTCGAGCTCAAAACTTTGGTGAAACCAGGTTTTGTTCTAAGGCCAATGCATCATGCAGTTGTTTTAGTTTATGTTGCAGTTGAATGTTTCTAGGTTTAGTCGGGAGTCTAGCAGAGTCCATTCTTTGTCCAAGGGGGAGAGCGAAGAGGGGCAGAGCGTGGCGAGATCAGTAGAAATGACTCGCTACTATTGGCAGTCCTCGACTCAGAAAAAATGACTCGTTTTTTAGGAGCTAGAAGAGCAACCGCCAATCAGAAATCATCACTCTGTGGCTGAATGTTGGTAATGACACAAGCATGTTAAATCAGTTAAGTTCTTGCTTATAGAAATACAGTAGATGTTTTAGTTGAAACATAAATTCATTAGTGAATTGTATTTTTCAAGTTACTATTCATCGACTGCAAAATGTGTGGTTAAAATCGGAAGAAAAGCAGACAGTAGCAGCTGAACCCCTCTTTGTGGAAATTAACGGTTATGTAGGATGTGGTTTGATGTGACCTGTCTAGCTGTGGCCTTGTCTGTATCCTCCATGTACGCCCACCTGTACTTGTGCTTAAACTTCAATGACTGCAGAAATGTAAGAACTGACACATGGCAATAAGACTAGAATAGAACTCCATTGGGCTCCTGTGGGGTATTTTTGCCATAGAAAGGAGGTCAGCCAGCCAAGAGGGTTCAGAGATTCATTACAAAAGAAAATGCACTGGGACCTTTTCTCATTATTGGAAAGATTAATGGCTTCTGAGTTGAAGGCCCATCAATCTCTGGACTTGTGAAGGGGAGCTAGCTATGAATGTGCAGGTCTGTTCATCAGTGAAGACTTGGCAGTGTGTTTGATTGTGGTCATGGCCTGGAAAGTATGAAAATAATGCTTGTGTTCTTGTGTAAATAATGTTGGGGAAGCTGCAATGACTAGCAGGCCTGCTAATTTGTCTAGGTTGGTCCTGAGGCCATATGATGAACTGATGCAAACTCACACATCCTGTTGCATTTGTGGATTTGCACAAAATTTGCTTGGGGGTTTTTCCTTCCTGCTGAGTGTTTTTGTGAATGTGATCCACTCTTAACCCTCCAGACATCAGATGAAACTTTGATCTTCTAGCCTTTGGCCATGTTAAACACAAGTGTTTCTTTACTGAACTGGTGTTGGCTGCAGTTGTTCGACAACTTTCACAAACTGAATTTCTCATGGGCTGAGCTAACTATGTAACGCAGATCAGACTGGACTAATTGTTAGTTGTACGCCAAGGTAGCAGCGCTTCCTTCTGGTCCCCTCGGTGGATTCAGCCTGCTGTTCCAAATCTCTTTCTGTTCTGCTCTAATTGTTTTAACCTCCTTTTCCCCCACGAGACAAAGACCTTCTAATCACAGTACTTACAGAAATAGGGGAATACCCAGTGGTTGTGAAGGAATGAGGATCAAACCCAAGGCCTGTGGGAATAGGGAAGTGATATTCCAAAGCTAGTGTGTGTGTGTGTGTGTGTGTGTGTGTGTGTCTTCTCAACCCATGTAGAGATTATCAGTGCAGGAGCTGACCTCATAATTCTTTGGTGTTTGGTTTTACTCATTATGTTTGACAAAGGTAGAGGCCTATCCATTGATTGTCTTATCTTAAATTCAATGTTTCCTAGTCTAACCATACATAGTTAGGAATTCTATTAACCTCATCCTCCTTTTTCCTCTGCTTTCCAGGATGAAACTGGTGCCTATCTCATAGACAGAGACCCCACGTACTTTGGGCCAGTGCTGAACTACTTGAGGCACGGCAAACTGGTGCTCAACAGGGACTTGGCAGAGGAAGGTAATGTTCTCCATGGGATAAGACATGAAGATTAGGGATGTTCCCGAATCCAAATGCCGTATTCTGCAAAGCACAAAAAATTGTTTTCATTTTTGTTACATCCACATTTTTTTCAGTTTTATTCAGATGTTTTAATAGTATGCCTTTAGTCGTGATGAAAACGTATTCAACTGAAAATAACTTGACTGGCTTTTCTCAGTTGAACTCAGAAGAGAGAGGAGCGGCGTTTGAGTTCCTCAGTCAGTCTGCTTGTGTTGTTACTGCCTGTCACACACATACACTGCCGAAATTGAGAGAGAGAAAAAGAGTTGCTTGTTTGTACAATTTTTGATACTAATTTAGTATTAGTGAGGCCAGTTATTTGCTTGTTCTTGTCCTGGCATGTCTGCTTGGCTGATACAGACTTTTGTGAGGGAGAGTTGATTTGACTGGGAGTGGAGGAAGACTCTCTGTCCTCTTGAGTCTGTTCAGTACAGCGGGATGCTGTGTCTCCCCATTGATCCACACTACTGGTCTTCACAAAATACAACTCGGAGAAATTTGAGTAGAGGCACAGTAGTCAAAGATATATTACTCGTAGAGAAGCTTTTGATTTTTTTTTTCTTTTTATTTGTACCAGAATATGCAGATTAAACAAAAAGTAGAGGTAAAATTTAAAGAATTTCAAAAAAGAGGTTGACACAAAAATGTACTGTAAACACTACATACATATCATAGTTTATCCCCTTATGTGAATGCAGTGGTGTTCAGCCAAGTCTGATCTGTAGCAGTTGCAGGCTCACTCACCCTGAAACGCTTGATTTTTTTCTCTTCTGTTTTTCCCTTTTTTAGGTGTGCTAGAAGAAGCAGAATTCTACAACATTACATCATTAATAAAGCTCATCAAGGACAAGATCAGGGAACGTGACTGCAAAACATCACAGGTGTGTACAATTCTGCCATTGACACTCTACCTGGCTAGATTTCTCATCAAATTTAATGTTATTGTATTCTTTTTTTTCCCACCCTTTTTCATCCCTCTTCCCCCCCCCCCCCCCTCTCCCAGGCTCCGGTGAAGCATGTGTACCGGGTGCTGCAGTGCCAGGAGGAGGAGCTGACGCAGATGGTGTCCACCATGTCCGACGGCTGGAAGTTTGAACAGGTAAAGCTCTTGCCGCAGAGTCACAGCAGCGATCCTCCTTTCATGTGCTTCACCCACCCCGCTATCCTCACATTGACCAGACAATCCAATCCTCAATATTGGAAATGAAAAAAAAAAAAAAAAAAAAATCCAAACAGCAAATCGCATCTTTCTGAATGTCCGCATACATGATCCGGGCATCCCTTCTGTGCTCTGATTGGTTGTTGCAGCTTGTCAGTATAGGTTACGGGCGGGCCCACCAGTCAGAGTTTCTGCTGATTGTGTCAAGGGAGGTGAAGGGAGAGGAGTCTGCTTTGCCAAACAACAGCGGAGAGGTGTGTCCCACAAATTTCTGTCCACGGGCTGGTCACTGCATGGTCCCCATGTTGTCCATACACACACCCCGTTGGCCATCCTATGTCCCGACTTGACACATAGCTGTTGGCCATTTTTGAGTTGATTCCTTTCAGTGTTCATTTGTACTGCTTGTTCACCAATGAGGCTAAGAGACCATGACACCTTTTTTCTTGTCTGTGATTGTGTTTTTTTTCTTTTTTTTCCATTCATTCCCCATCCACAATTTGTTGTAGCTTGTCAGCAACTGTCTTTGTTTTGCTTTGATGTAGCCACTTGGCTATTTTGGGGGCTGTGCTGCAATATACTGCTGGTTGTTTTAGATTTAAAAGTGTAAGAGCTCTCTTAAGTTGTTTTATCTTCCCAGCAGGCACTTAACCTAGAAATACAAATAGATTCAAACATTAAAGTATGAATTGTCCAAGTTTACAATACTGAGTTTTACATGAGGTTTTGTCCTCAGTCAAAACCACCAAGGGATTATTTCTCTTAATGGGAAGGCACGCTCATTTGGGTGTTGGGATGGTTGTGTGTGTGTGTGTGAGAGTGAATCTCCCCTCAAGAGATGAGGGGAGATCACTGGATCTCCCATCAGGGCTGAAATCTCACTAATCTCCTTATACAGGTCAGATGGGAAACCCCTAGAAACACTCCCTTATGCAAAGCTTAAAGCTTAGTAGCCGGCCCAGGGGAGTCATCTGGGGAGACGAGCTCAGCTGACCTACTGCCTCGCTTTCAGGGCCACTAATGGCACCGCTGCCTTCAGGACTCCATAATTATAGTCCATTTGTTTTGAGGGTGTGTCATGGTCTCTGGTCGTTGAAGGTTATTATTTTAAAGCTGAGACATCGAGGGTCTCGAGGGTCTTTTAGATTTGGTGCAGGTTGAGTCATCAGCATTGTGGAGAGTGGAGTCCTTGGTAGCTAGTTTACATTATTTGGTCTTTTTGCTGCATTGACTGCTAATGTGAGATCTCTCGACAACAACAAGTCTTCGGCAGAAGCGGCTAATGAGGCGGTGCGTGTCTGAACATGCACACCTGGGTGCAGACAGTATACAGTACATGTAGCCTGCAGTGTACACACACTTAACACACAGAGTTAAAAGCAGTCGATCCGGAAGAGGCATTGCTCTGTTTTTCTAACAGTGTTTTTCAAGGTGTGCATGCTGTTTTGTTTTTTTTAAAGATTTTGTCCCTTTATAATTTTTCCTCTTATCTTGTTTTATTTGTGTCCTTTTGTGAATAAGACATTTTAGCAGGAACATTAGAAGTTGCTATGATTGTCTTAGAGATCCGTTTAAAAATGCTGTGTAGGATTTTCTCATTGGTGTATTCCTTAGGAAAAGGGTTGGCATGACTAACGCCTTGTAATGCTAGGGGGAAAAAGTGACTCGCTGTTACAAGCAGCAGCCACAGTGATGTTTTCATTTGGTTGAATTTGGGTTTTCTCACCCTCTATTCCCTGTAAAGTCTTGACAAAACCCGTCTGGTAGTCTGGTAAGTTATGCAGCAGAAGCAGGAGGGAGCGGACATCATGAAATACGCTGATAGAAAGCAGCTCACAGGGACGGTAGAACATAGTGCAGATAGTATTGATGACAATTCATTTGACAATAGAAGAATTAGAGAAAATCCTACACGCACTGTCTAGTAGTGTCATGGTACTAACAATCAAATCTCTTCATAGTCACGGAGCTAAAAAATGACACTCTTGTTTATAAGACTGGGAGTGAGCTACTTTGCTCCACCTTGACTTTATTCACTATTAAGGAGACAGTTTCCAGTACTTCATTGCATCACAACAATTCACTGACAACAAGCTTGGTTCCATCAAATCAAACCCACTGTTCCCCATTTTGTTTTTTCAACTAGCATGTTTGCTCCCTGTGGTTGAGTCCATGCACTTGTATTCTCTTAGTGACTGACTACTGATACCTTTTGCTGTCCTTTTGTGTATTTTAGCTGTTTCTTTCTAACAATCATTAACTTCTTATTGTGGATCTCACATTACCATATTTTATTTCTTGGTAATTGCCTTCATAATATCCCATCTGTTCACCCATTTCTCTTTTTTACTGTTTTTTTCCCCCTTAATCTTTATGAATCCTAACACATCCCTGTTTTTATTTTGGATTTCCATGCTGGCATGTCTGCAGGTCCTGAAAGGATTTAAGAATAATGTCTAAAATTGTATTTTAGAAATTTAAGGCTGTAGAAAGTGTTTAAATGCAGGTAAATGTAGCTTTTAAGTCTTAAATTGTTTTAGAGGTCCTAGAACATGTTCTCTTGGTGTGCTGCTTTTCTAGTTTGAAATTTCATAGTGTGAGTCATAAAGACCAATACTTGGAAAGGTCTGTTTTTCATATTGACGTTTATTTCACTTGTGAAATTTGTCATATTTCATCCTAAATGCCATTAAAATATATCAAAAAAGTCTTAAATTTAACTTGCTGCAACCTGCAGACACTCTGCATCTCCTGTTTGGTTGTCAACCTCTTACACATTGCTTTAAATTTCCGTTAAACTTCCTCCCTCTTCTGTTTTCCACCATGAGCTGCCCAACATGTGTCTTCATGTTGCCTGTCCAAGGCTAATCCTTCCTCTGTGCTGTGCTCTCTCGTCTCTGTAGCTGGTCAGCATAGGCTCCTCTTACAACTACGGAAACGAGGACCAAGCCGAGTTCCTGTGTGTAGTCTCCAAGGAGCTGCACAACCAATCATACGGGACAAACAGTGAGCCCAGTGAGAAGGCCAAGGTGAGTGTGTGTGCGTCTGTGTGTACACGAGTGGCAAGGCTGGTTGAAAATCCAACCATAGCAAACATCTGTGAATGACGGTCTGTGTTGGGTGTTTTTAAATGCACAGCGTTGATGAACTTTCCCCCACGGGACTGTGATAAGTACCGCTGGTTTATTGATGAGGAACCTCTATGAAGGAGTGCATTGTGACTGCTGCAGTTAAACTAGACTCTGCCTTTTTATAACCTGTATTGATCAGAGGGTTTGTTTGTCATAAGGCTGGGCAGTATGGTTTAAATCAATATCATGATAATGGAATGAATTTTTTTCCATATCGATATATATGACGGTATGGCTCATGTATGCAAAATCACATGTTAAATAATCAAATTAATGTTCATCCCATTGAACCAAAAGGTAATGTTAGGTGTGATGTCAAACAAAACTGAAATTTTCAAATAATATTCCTTAAAATGTTTCCTCATTTTGTCTGAGTTTTTAAATAAAATTTACTTATCATCGATTTAGACAGCTATGATTTATCAAAGATGATAAACGATAACTATCGCCCTACCCTAGTTTGTCTGTTAAGTATTAGAAACGATTGTAGTGAAGCAAAGGTTGATCATTTAATTTTGTCAGTCGAGGACATTTAAGTAAAGGACATTTTCACAGCCAACAACACTCACCCATTTGGATTCAGGCAGGAAAAGAACAACTGTTATTTTGATGTCGACTGTCAAAGACCACACAAGGGGTCTAATAGCATTAACCCAGCTTTAAGATTTATGTCATGTTAGATTTGACCTGAAATGGAAAAAGTCTAAAAATTGTAATCCGGGGTGGGTGGGGGGGCCTATTTTATTTATTTAGTCCTATTTAGACAAGTACATGTAGATGAATTGCGCTTGATGAAATGAGCTTGGTAGAAAGGTTCCTTTGGATAACTTTTGTATTATTTTTTATTTTATTTGTTGTTCTGTGTAATTAGGTATGTGTATGTTCATTTCATCCCTGTCAAAGTCCAATGAAGAGTAGTAATAGTGTGTCTGATACTCAGTCGAGTCTTCATTGGACTGTTTGCATAGAGAGATTAAATGTTAGTCGTTAAGTGATGTGAATCCCCTCTGAACGTAACCCGTTAGTTTTATTTTTCTCCTTATTCTCCTTTCTAACATTTACACCTCCATTCATTTCCATTCTTTTAAGACATGCCTTTCTTGTCTTCTTCTGTGCCGTCTGCATGCTGCATGTTGCTCAGAGCGAGGACGAAGAGACGGATTATGAAATGAATGACTCTGATTAGGGTTGAGCACTTATGACTCAATGGTGAGCGCTCAACTGCTCTCTTAGTCCCTCCACCGCACCTCCTTAGTTTCTCCTCGTCCTCCCTTTCCATCCCTCTTTGACCCAATTTATGCTACTGAGGGCTTTTTCACGTTCGTTTTCAAAGACGCCTTCAGTCGAAAAGATGTTTTTACACGTTTTGAATCGAGCTTTGGCCTGCCACCTCCAGAGGTTACAAGCCAAAGCTGGATCAAAAGCCTGATGCTGCCTGTTTAGACCGGTCAGACTATTTCCCTTCAGGTAAAGCTCTCTTTGAAACCAGATGGGAAAAGCTCCATTCTGTCAGTAGTGTAAATAGGACCTTTTGTTACTATTGTCATGGTCACAACCTTGGTCAATGGAGGGCATCCTGTATCGTCAGCTGCTGCACTTTGACTTATTGTCTTCCACTCAATGAAATGAGGGGGATTTAGCTGCGTCCGTCCCTCTGTCAAACGTGATATCTTACACACCACTGATCTAATTTTGACGAACCTTAGATGGATGATGCATCTTTGCACCATTTGCTCAGTTAAAAATTAGATTGCCCTATAATTAATTAAAGGCACTATAGTTAAAGGTCAAACTTTTAACTCTAACATTAAATCTCAGACATCTCTGGTACGATTTTGATGAAACTTGGAGGAATGATGTGAAATTGCACAGATTGGCCTGATGGAGGCACTATAATTAAAAGGCAAGTTTATTTATATAGCACATTTCGCACACAAAGGCAATTCAAAGTGCTTTACATAAGACATTAGATAAGAAATACAGGCTAAGATAACTAAAAACAAAAAGAGATTATAAAGCGTATAAGAAGAGGGTATAAATAAAGAATTAAAATGCATAAAAGAGAATAAAGATCAAGTTTCAGTCAAAATTTCTAACTTTGAAAGGCTCCAGCTCTGACACCACAAGTCCGATTGATACAAAACATGCAACACAAATACAGCTGTCCTGACAAATTACACTGATTTGCCTAATGGGGGCGCTGTGATTACAGGTCCAAATTTTTAACTCAGGAACACGATATCTCAGACACCATTGGTCCGATTTTGACAAAACATAGAGGGATGATGCATTTTGGTGCTGTGTTCTAGCATTTAAAAACATTAGGTGTCTGAGAATTGATGCGAGACACCATACAAATGACTCCACAGATAAAGACCATACTATACACCGTACCAGCATTGCTTAACATAGTATTAAATGATTAGCCCAAGCAATGACGGCATCATGCATGATGGGACGCGACATGTTTATGTTGCCTTGTTTTGATCCTTGGCTCAAACTAATGAGATTAGTTTCGCCCTTCATCTCTTTGGGATTTCAGACTCGGCCGAAGCGTCATGGTTAGTTGTAGCTTTTATCGCCGTGCCTTTCCGGTACCAAGGTTGACCGCACCTGCCAAGGTTCCCTTTGTGAACTGACCCTGACGTCGCTCTACAAGTACGCACTCCTAGTTTGTAGCGCAGCAGATTTATTTTCCTCCCTCATGTTAGCATTTCCTTTTTCTCCCCTCACTCCATTCAGTGTGTGTTTCAGCCTGCATGTAGAAGTGTGCTGCTGGCTGAGAGAGTTAGCACTGCTGAAGTGTTGTAGGGAAAACATTACAACGTGTGTTTGAGTGCTCACCTGCAGGAACTGTACACAACAGGTACTGAAGGGCTTACAGAGCATGTGGTACTTTGTGTTTTTGTTCCTTATGCCATTAAGCCTCTTCTGTCTCTGCAGATTCTCCAGGAAAGGGGTTCCCGGATGTGAAGAGGACTCAGTATTACGAGCTCCAGGTGTTACGATGCAAACATATCATCTTTGTGGAAGAACGTTTGGCACAATGGAGATTCAAAGGGGGGTGTACATTTGTTTTGTGTTTTCCCTCCTTTTTTTTTTTTATTTCTTGATGTAAATAAGTCTGTTTACTGACTTTTTTGTGCCTGTACGTTTAAACTGGACCTTTTTGAATTAGCGGCAAGATTTTTGGTTTTTCCAACTAAAAGTAAGGAATTGTAATCTTCAAATGTTTTATGCTACAAAATCTGGCCATGATCACACAAGGCCAATGATTCACTCAGGGTCTTCTATTGAGTTCCTTCTTATATCCTCCAACTCAAGGGTCTTGTAAGGGATCATTATGGTCTTTATAACTCAAAGTATCAAACTTACAAAAAATCTTCATTATTTAGATGAATTGAGATGTTAAGAAGGGAATTATGCATTTACTTAGCACATGTTAAGAGTTGGGCCATTAAATGTGAGATGCGCCCCAAAAACGAATTGAGAGAATGTTATTTCAAAGATCTTGGACAGTTGAATTGAGATTTGTGAACATGATGAACTGTATCCCAAAAATAGAAACTATAACTAATGCTTTGTACACACTTGCACATTTTTGTTAGCTACTTTTGGGGAAACTTTTTAGTTTTTTTTTGTTTGTTTTTTTTACTTTCCAGTTACTATTCACATTCACAATCGCAGCAAAACATTAAACATTCATCATCATAATGTCAACGAGGCAGGCAGGAACTGAGAATCGTTACCCATATGAATCTTTCCTTGCTATTTACCTAAATTAAAATTTCACGTGCCCTAAGATGTGAGTGATTTGGTTTTATACTTAAAAGGACATTAAGTAATTTATAACTTTTATCAAGGACGAATTGCGGAAACATCGACAGGTCTCTGGCACAGCTTAAGGTGGAAATAAAAAATATGAAGAAATAAATCGAAGTCACATTTTTCTTTTTTTCTTTTTTTTATGGAACGAGTAAGCTAGCTAATTAGAACAGAGATTTAGTCAAAATGTCTAGTTGAAGAGGTAATATATCACCATCCAAAAAATTACCTGGCAAAGAAATGGTTGAGTCATTGGTATTGATCAGCACTCCCATCACACCCTCGCAGATTTGGCCATTTTGTGCTATGGGACAGGAAAAATCTTACTTAATGCATTTAAATAAATGAGATCAATATATATATATTCTCAGAAATGTATTCTCAGAAATGAACTAGGAACCTTAATGCAAAGTGTCTCTAGCCTACATGATGCAGGATAACGATTCATAATGTTCCTTGTCCACAAACTCCACTAAAACTTTTCAATTGTTTTCAAAACATTTCCAAATCCAGGTTCAGTGAGGATTTTGCAGCTCCTGGAAATGTGGATTTGACAATTTTAAAGAGCTGAAATATTGTTCTCAAAATGTTTTAAAGCACAAGTGTATTTGAGGTCAGGAGAGATTTTCTGAAGCTGTATTAGTTTGACAATGAAAATGACTGTAGCCACTGTGGTTTCTTATCTGTAGTCACTTGATAACATCGCAGTTTAGCCTCGACTCTTCCTCATGTTCATAAATCTAGAGTGAACTGTCAAAAATCAAAGGAGTTTCAAATGTGAATTCTGTTTTCGGGGTGATTTTCCGTTTAACATCAGTGTCCTGTGACGAGGGCCTGGACTTCTTCCTGTTGAATCAAGCAGTCAGGAAAAAAAAAAATCCTGAGAGACAATGTCGTCTTTGTTTTCTCACTGACTTCTGAGTTTTCCTAACCTGATTTATTTTGTATGTTAGAGGGAACATCTTGTTTGATTAAGGGTTTTTTGAGGGAAAATATTTTTGGTGTGGGAGGTTTGGGGATTGGAACTGTTTGAAGGCGATGGTGAAGGAATATCTGTTCATATCCTTTTTTTTTTTTTTTTTTTGATGTAAATAATCCAAGTCCAATATTAATATTTAACTCTTAAAAACTGCACGTTTTGTACACTGTATAGAAAAACGCAACTTCAAATAGAAGTTGTTTATACTGGATCTTTAAAAGCTAAAAAAATCTTGACAATGTTGACTTCTGTTTTGCATTGTTTGTACAGGATTCTAGACCTATTGAGATTTCTAAGTTAGGATTGAACCGGTTGATGCTGAATATGGTGTCTTTCACTGAGAACATGCCTGGAACATCTTTTTGATATCCAATAACAAAGCTATACTTGGCTGGCTAAGAAGTTGACTGTTACATTTAAAAACAACAAAAAAAAAAACAACAAAAAAAAAACAAACAAATGTATTTTTTTCCTGCAGTGTGATAGATTCTTCTAAGCATTTTGAATTGTGTAGATTTCGTACACAGCGTTACAAGCACTACAGTGGGAATAACACTGTGCACAATGCTTATAAGCCTGTAATGTTGTTAATGTAAATACTGCATTTTAGAACACTTTTTTTATAGGAAGATGTTTCAGGTTTGACGTGTGGTTTTGACTGGTTGGATATTTCATTCACAAATAATCATTTAGTGTTGCCTTTTTTTTTTTTTTCCCAATGACCAAAATCCAATGTCTTATGTGTATTGTACACATTGATCTTAGTGTCAGGGAGGAGTGAACTTTTCTTATTGCTGGCACACTTTGTACATATACAGACTTGTTAACGACACACAAACCTCCATTTACTCACACCTACACGTATACACTTGACTAAAACACAATTTTATATTGTTGGGGACTAAAGTATGGATGCATGTTTTTGATATCTATACATATATATATTATATACACACACACAAGGGCTTTTAAAGTGCAAAATCTGAGATCTGCAAAGAGGTTCAATCAAAATAGACTGGATTTCCTGCCAGAGCTAGGCTATGTTTACATTTGCTATAGTATTCTGAAGCCTTCCAATTATATACTGTGTCTTGCACTCCCTCACATACCTTAACATAGTCTGACTTGTTTGACTGCACCAATGGCAACTAGCACTCCCACTCCACACTGAACTGATATTCACGCAGACTTGTTAACAGATAAGATACTCTATTTCTAACAGCCTGTGCTTGAGCGTAGCAGACAATCTCGCTTTGTGACGGTAGTGATGCTCATTTTTAATACGGTGAAGTTTAGCTACGTCGGCTCGGAGGGGGAAGGTTTATTTTGGTCTCCTTTTGAGCCTTGCTGCAATGAGATTTTAAAGTGTTTTCTATTTGGTTTGCTTGATTCTGTTGTAACATTTGATATACTCTGGTTTAAGCCGTTTCACCCCTCCACATTACCTTTAATGCCCTTCCCAAGCAGGTTGTCTAGTTGAGCATTTGGCTTTGATAATCATTTCATGTGATGGATGAACTTATCAGACCTGTAGCCTAATACTTGTAAGTGCCCGGTGTATTTTGATAATGCATTCGATTCATAAACCACATCCCACTGTAATGCATGATTGAAGACGGTCACACTTGTAATCAGAGGGAATGAATGTGTCATTTTTCCTCAATCTAAGAATTATGTTGATGAATAAGGTTCTCATATCACTACATAAATCACTTCTAACTTCTGTAACTGATCTTATGCAATGTTCAAAATGTACAAAACTAAGTATGATGTTAATGGGATAGATCTATATGGTCTTGCATAAGGTAAACCCAATAAAAAAAAATTGTCATTCATATTTGTGTGTGTAGAGTTCTTTTTCAGAAATATGTTTCAAGTCATATAAATGTCTTTTAGATATATATCTAATCTGATAGTATATATCTAATCCAATATACTGGACTAGATGCGGCTGTATGTTCTGTTGTAAGATTTCTATTTTCAGCAGTAGTTGGAAATCTGCATACAGAGGTGTCCTTTCACCTGTAGAGATCAGTCATAGAAAGAAATAGGAAATGTAAATAAATGGCGACCTCTTGTGTCATTTCTTCAAAAATCATTCCTATGGCATGGTTGCCTAAAGAATTGCCTGTTTAAATGTAGTTGATAAAATTACAATTAATTTTGCCAGCTCGAAGAGTATAAAAATCTATATTTAAAGAATATGCTAAATTATGTGTCTTAACGAAAATGGGTGTGAGGATAAATAGCACTGTTGGTTTTAATTGTACATAAAAAAAAAAACTCCGTCAAAGGTACAATAATTGCGAGAAAAAGTTTATTGCAATCGTTTGTTTTAATTAGCATAGCTGAATGTGTTCAGTAAATCCTCACAGATTTGCCAAGTGGTGCAAAATTTTACAGGCGGTTTTTCGGTTGTTTGGCCTAATAGTCTTCTCGTCTTCTCCGGGACAAAGACTGTATATATATGAGAAGATAAAAATCCGTCTCAGCGTCCGCTAGAATGGGATATCTAGCACCTGCGCATATCCAGGCTACAGACGACGCATGGGATGCAAAAACTACATTTTTCTGATACAACAACAACGCATCATGATCGATATCGAGCATACAGAGTCTCTCCTAGACAATTTAAAGATTTACCTTTCCTTGTTTCCATTATTTAGGCTACCGAGTAAGCGGCAATACACATTGTCCCACTGCGCATGTGCGAAGTGTGACAACTGCCAAACAAACGTGATTTTCATCAACTTAATGACACTTATGATGCACGGAGCACCATCAGTGGAAACTATATATTGAGCAAAGACAACTAAAATTAATAAGCATATCGCCAGAGGAAAGTTTTCGGACGGAGTCCCTGACAGACAAACCGACTCGCAGTCAAAACAGATGCGGTCTAATCTGAGGATATTTAAGCAAAGACGGAAGTATACGGGGGGGTTCTTGTCTCGCTTCGCTAGTTTTGTCTCTGGCTTGAGTCGGAACGGGTGATTTTTTCAGGAGGGAAACTTTATAAGGTTTAACCCGATCTGAACACGATTAATTCATATAGCTTAATTACCCGAGCCACTATAGCCACACTGAAAGGTAAGAGCAAATTTCCATTATTCAACATGTTAATTTTGTCGGTATATAAGGTTATTTAATCCGCCTGAGTTTGCGCCATTTTCGCTAGTTTGGTGAATGCATAAATGTGCGCCTTTTAGCTCTGGCGTTCTTTGTCCCTATTCTACCATGGGTTATGATATGGTATATTACTACTGATTTTTTCACAATACTGATAGCGATTCCAAACTAGGTTGTATTCAACGTTAAACGAAAGCAGTGTTGACTTTCTCGCAACCAGATCTGTGGCCAAATCAAGTGCATGTGCGCATTTTTGTGCTGCATCAGGCCGCGCCAAGCGCTATATCAGCGCGCCAGCGCCTGCTAGGCAGCAGGATTCTGGCGCACATGACGAGCTAGCTATCTAGGTAACCGGCTAGCTTGCTAATAATGTTGGATAGCTTGAGGGTCAATTTGTGAACGTTTACGTGGGTAGTAAGCTTAGCCAGGAGCTCGATGGACAGTGGAGTAATGTAGCTGACGAGTTCACTTCACTTTATAACCCGCGTAGTTTCAAGGTACTGGCCACTATTTGAAGAGTTACGTTTGTGGCAGATGTGTATTACCGCTGGCTAACTTTGCTAGCCCCATGTATTCATGTGGCTTGGCTGTAGGCTCAACATGTTCAGGCTGTTAAAGTTACATTTTAAGTTGGTAAAGTGGAGCTCTACTCTGTGAAGTCAACGGGTAACGTTACCGTGTAACGTTAGGCACTAATTTTGCTGGTAGCGTTTTGTTGCCTCGCTATTGTGGTTACGTCAAAAGCGTCGTTGCCATAGAGATCATTAAGCGTGCTTATGGAATGACTTAATTTGTACTACTAGTTAGCATTTAAGCATTGTGGGATAGGTAGTCAGTTTTATAGCGAGAGACAAGTAAAATTTAAGAGCAGATTAATTATGATCTGGCTTTTTATGAGCTAGATGGATGGCATCGTATCGGTCAGTGACTTTAGGACAGGGGTCTCCAGTGATGTGCCATGGAGAGTCTGCAGACTTTCATTCCAATCAAACACTACACCAGCTGATTTCACTGATTAACAGGCTTCAACCAGAGAGGAGGAATTAAAGTGATAACACCTGGTGTAGTCTTTGATTGGTATGAAATCCTGCAGAGTCAGCTCTCCATGGCACACAATTGGACATCACTGCTCTAGGAAGACATGTAGTAAAGTCCTACAATATATTATAGTAATAATAAGATGAACTTTATTGTCCCCAAGGGGAAATTTGTCTTGGACATAAAGTGCTGCTGCTCCACTGTATCTGTTCCCACTCAATCTTCAAGGCAATTAAACTGATCTCCTGCACAAAGTCCTGGACTGGATGAATCCATGTTGCCATATTAGTTGTGGATAGAGAGTAGGGCAGAAAACTCTGTCCACAGGCACATTGGCTGGTGGAGCTCATAAATAACCATCCACTTTCACTATTCTTTCAGTCAACTAGATGTTTAAAATACAAACGCACCTGCACAATGGTCAATTTAAAGTGGTTTGAGTAAACAAGCTTACCAGCCACAGCCAAAATTTGCCAGGAGTTGTCTAGTTTTAATTTCCCACCTGAAAAAGTTTCAAAGGAGTTTTTTCCACCACTAATGGCGACAAGTGACACAATTTGGCAGCAGCAAAGTGGTTAGTCAACAAAGTCCTGTGTGTTTTTTATATTTAAAAAAGCGACTTTTTGGTCAACTGACAACAGGCTAATTTCATTAATGTTTTAGATTAGACTCATTCTTCCCTTTTTCCAAATTGTAACTACTAGCTGTATCACTGATTACTTCACATTATCTGGGTGAAGTGATGATGGGATGTTTCTTTTTCATGACAAGACATTATGTTTTTTGTAACTGATCTCTTGTAGACTCAAAATTGTCTGTTTGATTGCAGGAGTCCAGCAGTCATGTCTGGCATTGCATTGAGCCGGCTTGCCCAGGAGCGCAAGGCATGGCGGAAAGACCATCCTTTTGTAAGTAGTATTTCGTAAGATTCACTTGTTTCAGGGTTTGCAATGCTGACCTCTTTCAACTTTCTTCAGATAGAAAGAGGAGTGTCCACTCTTTTAGTAAATGCGGTTCTCTGACTGTTTGTGCTAATTTATTTCTCAGGGATTTGTTGCTGTACCAACAAAAAATCCAGATGGAACCATGAACCTCATGAATTGGGAATGCGCTATTCCTGGCAAGAAGGGGGTAATGTTATTTTGTTTAGCAATTGAAGTATGCAAACAATACCACCTTTTGCTTTATGTAGTGGCCCCTGTCAGATATGGCACTTTGAGCAGTGTAAGCCAAGACAGTGACACTGGCATAGCAAATGCAGCATGCAAGTTTTTTTTTTTAAGCAGCTCTATTAGGCTACTTATTCTTATTACAACTCTGGAGGTATGTGGTATGTCTTGCATATCCTCTTCACTTGTGTCAGCATAGCTAACTATTGCCAAGAAGAAGACTAAGCCAATTTCTCAGGAACCAAAACTATGGTGTGAAAACTTTATGAATATCCTTGGGGGGGGAGCTTGATCCGGCTTCTGAAAACCCTAAACCTGCCCTTGGAATCAAATTTCACAGTTCAATTTGGGGTCAACTACAACTGGTGTCTCACCTATTGAGAAACTTGATGTAGACACCTTTTTTGTTTTCTGAGAAGATCTAGATAAATGTGGTGATTTTTGGACTCTATTATTCTCTGTTCTCAGACCCCCTGGGAAGGAGGCCTGTTCAAACTGCGCATGTTGTTCAAGGATGACTATCCTTCCTCGCCTCCAAAATGTGAGTTACTGTCTGACCTGTGTTCAGTACTAACACAATCTTTTAATAAGTACTACCCGCATTAACAGTACTGTGTGTTAGGGTTGGGCGATGTCTACCAAATTGGCATATGACGATGTCCACAGTGAAACATCACGATGGACGATGACATCGTTGTACGGCGGGGGGGGGGATTTTATAGACGAACAAGAAAAGATCTTCCATATGTCCGTAATGAAACTGATATATACTTTCTTTTATACTTTATGCATGTATGTAGCCTATGTAGGATATTAATTACTATTTCCTCCCTATAGCCTATGCTTAAGCAACCTCATTAAGCAGATCATCTGATTATAAAAAAAAAAAATATTTTAAATACTAGTCATAGTGTTGTAACTGCATAACTGCAGCACTTCGCTTTATGTTTGGTAGGCGTAGTAGTCCGACTCCTACCTTTTTGAAATTTCAGTTCCTAGGAGAGAATGGGAGAGTAATCCGTTGTGTCTGTCCGTCTCTGTTCATTTCAATTCATTTTCAATGAGAGCTGTCCGTTGTCCGGGCAACGCCGGGCAGCGCAACCTAGTTGAACTTTTTCTTGACGGATTCATCACCGCAAATCAGAGGCGTTTTTTTTTTTTTAAATAGCATTTACGTTCCAAAACAACCCAACGGACAGAAATCTATCCGTTAGTATGTCTGTTTTTTGACGGATCAGTGTGGCCGGAGTTCGCTCTGTAGGTGAGTTTGAATCCTCAGTTTTGAGATCACAGCTACAAATAAAGACTCACCCCCTGATTTACTAAGGCAGGCGCAAACCAGGTAAATTTAAAAATACATTTTATGTCTGGCCTAAATTAAAACATGCTTTCACTGGGCGGCAAATAGTGTGATTAAATAAGCTGTTTTTCCTTTAGTAAATCATGTGCAAGGAGCTATTATAATAATTAGAATAAACCTATCCTTAATTTTTGCACTCTCTGTCTGGGGGCTTTAAATCACAATGTTGCGATGTAGAGGCTCAGTGGTCGATGGCATCGTCCATCGGACCAACCCGACTGTGTGTATCTACTGTGTGGAAATGTATCAGCATGCTACAGTCGAATCATGCTGAACCACAAACACTAATTATGGATAATTGACCAACACATGCATACACACTTGTACACACACGCACACCTGGCAAACTGTAAAACATCAACGCATACTACACTATGCACAGGCAGTGGACAAAATAACGGAAACACTACATGGAAAAAGGAGTTCGGCTTCAAAGTAACTAAGTCACAAGTACAAAGGCAGTGACACAGGAGTCATTGAGTGGAATGCCAGTTAGCAGTATGTATCAGCTTTAAGACGTCTGACAATCACCAAATTTTTTTTATGAATTTTCAACACAATTAATAGAGTTCCAAAGAGGCCAAAATAGTCAGTGCCGGGGTTGCAGATGCATTAGTCACAAAAAGATAAATTATGTAATTTGGCATTGAGACCAGTCTCATATCATGACAATATATGCCAAACAAACTGCATTAGCAAAGAGGAACCAGCGGTCGCAAGTCGGAGCTCACCAACAAAGGACTCTTTACAGGATAGTTGCTTTACACCACAAAATGACATCCTCAAACACAGAAGAACTGAATCCACACCTCTCTGACACAGAAGTCAGAGACTGTGCACAGTGAGCTTCACAGAGCTGGTATTTATAGCAGGGCTGCAATTTGGAAACTGCTTTTATCCAAAGCCAAGCACAAAACCTGGAGTCCTGAGCAGTGGAGAAAGCAAAAAGATGTATTCAACTCACAATATCTGCTGCGAACTATTAAGGATGGTGGTTAATCTGTAATGGTGTGCACATCCATGTTATAGGAGTCTGGATTTAGGTCGGATAATGGCTCTGCATGACCTGTAATGGCCAAGGAATATGAGGCCGTTTTGCAGGACCAGCTGCACCCTGTGGTGTAAACACTGTTCCCATATTCCAAGACAATGATGATGATGCCGCCATTATACACTGCTAAACAAATTCAAGAGTGGCTTTTTTGAATATCAGGATGAAGTCAAACTCCTTCCATGGCCCCAATCACCAGATCTAAACATCACTGAACCTTTATGGGAAGTAGATTTCCACTTGTTTCATTCCTCAAAGAACTGGAGGCTTTCTTTCTTGAAGAAAGGTGCAATATCCCTTAAACACAGTTAATGACTTGTATGCATCCTAAGGAGCATTGAGGCTGTTGTAAGAGCAAAGGGTGGCTCTACTCCTTATCAGGTACTTGATATCCATACATTAAGGGTTTCTGTTATTTTGTCCATCCCTTGTAGTTCAGAAGTATTTTAGTATTTATAAGACTTTTGTGTTGTATCTGAAACACTTTGCATTCCTTTTTTTGTGTTGCAGGTAAATTTGAGCCTCCACTCTTCCATCCAAACGTGTATCCATCAGGCACAGTATGCCTATCTATTCTAGAGGAGGACAAGGACTGGAGACCAGCCATCACAATAAAGCAGGTTAGGATTGCCAAACACACCTACTTCATTCACAGTACTGACCTTTCAAACAAGTTTTCACTCTTTTTAAATAGCTCAATTTATTTCTGTATTTTGCATGTAGTCTGGAGTGAAACAGCACTCCAATCTTTGTTCTGTTAATATTAGATTAGGGAAGCAAGTTGTTTTCATTATACTGACATGAAGGTTTTCAGCGCAGTATTCCTTTAGGGGCGGTGTGTCCGATCTCGGGTTAGATGGCAAAAAAAATTACTTTGATTTAGTTAAACTGACTTCAGCATGTGGTTTCCCTTACATGTGAATCATCAATGCAACAGTCTATAGCATCTGCTATAAAAGGCAAAGGAGTGATGCAGTGGTGACAGATTTTCTCAGGAAAGGTGATGCAAGCACCACACATTCTTGTGGCAAGAGCTTGGAGGGGTTACAAAAAAATAACAAAAGGTTAGGGTTAGTCTTAAAAGGCTGGTGCACCACAAAATTAAGAGTAGAAACCACATTGGTTTAGTGTTATTTTAAAATGAATACACAATTATATAAAACATTAAGGGAACCCTGAGGGAATGTTGTTTGTCTATTTTACATCAATGGATATGGGAAAAAATCTCAAGACAACTTTAAAATGGGTTGTTTGAAAGTGGCAACCAGCAAATCTTGTCAGATATCTGTAGTAGTTCAGGACGTTCACTTTAAATGTGAAATGTCTTGCAAGTATAACAAAGCTAATGACCGATCAGATATCTAAGAGTGCCTGAAATTGCAAATAAAAATGATTCGGGGATTGTTTGCATGCATTTCACATTATTCATTGTTATTTTGGGATGTAGCAAATCCAGATTGGACATGTGTCTTTATGATAAGTTGAAGAAAATGAAGTATATTGATATTTAATTCAATTCCAGACTGATTAGAATTATGTGGAAACTGGCTTTGTTTCTTACCCTCTTTCATAGGAGTGTTCACTGATTTTCACATGAAAATCAAAATGGAACAACCTGATTGGTCGATTATATAAACTCCACTGGTAAACACTCAAGTCTTTGCATCTTCTGTAAGATCTGACATAAATTAAAATGCTCAGAGATTCATGTAACCAACACAAAGATCTTCTGCAGCCGACAGATACCCATAACGGCCAATATGCAGCCCACCAAAGACTCGTTTAGACATGCAAAACAGAATAAATTGCTCATTTTAAGGCTTTCACTTGAGGTTAAACTTTGTGCTTATCTTCTCTCTCATTGGTTAATTAATTTATTCTGCAGATCTTATTGGGTATCCAGGAACTCCTAAATGAGCCAAATATCCAGGATCCAGCCCAAGCAGAGGCCTACACGATCTACTGGTGAGTGGTCTGACTTCATCTCCGTGGTTTGCAATATAATCCCCACCCCCTCCCAAATCGTCTGAATTATACATGTAGCTTTTTACGAGCTAAAACTCTTATAACACTTGACACAAATGGGTTCATAAACAAATGTTCCAAGGGTGCGGCCTTGATGTCCCATCTCGTTTTCAAAGGGGTCCCCTCAAAAGCAATGCAATAATACAAGTACACAAAGACAAACCTAAGACAAAATGACAATAATGGAGAACGAGACTGTTGCATGCAACTTTTTGCCTTGAGGCAGAAAGTGAATTGTTAGTTCTGCCCTCCTCCCCCTCAGTTGGTCAAGATCACACCCCAACACTTGACACCCCAACACTTGAGGCTGAGGTAACCGGCATTCGTAAAGCCAAGAAGTAGACGGTGAACACCAACCTGCAATTTAAAAACAAAACGAAACAAGCAATGCCGATGTCTCCTTTTTTTTTTGTAAATGAATTTTGTCTGCTGCACGCTATGACTTCCCTACACTGTGGCCAATGCAAATGGTATACACAAAATGTCCCGAACACCATGGAAAGGCCACAGGAGGGGGATCAAGACATGTGCACACACAGGGTCACAGACACACAGAATGATAATGTCAAAAATATCCTATTTATTATCATTTTACTGTCAAAAAGTTGGACATTGTAGCTTTAAATCTCACTAGTTCTTTGAAACAGATCTGTTTTTATTATTACCATTACTACAGCAGTGGAAGTAGATGGACTGGCTTCCATTTGATGCTAAAATTGACTTCATTCCTCATTCACTTGCCGTTGCATTGTGAACGCGGGGCTGGTTCCAATTTCTCAAAAGGAAAAAACACCTAACTGATGTGAACACCTTAATGTTCTAAGGTGGGGCTGTTTTAATTAGTTATTGATTGGATAGGCTTGTTTAAAAAATTCTGAGCCTACCCTGCAGTATATTCAAGTAAGTATTCAGTGACCCTACGGCCTCGAATATTTGTCTGTGTGTAAATGTGTATATATTAAAGGTCTGGGACTAAGTATAAACCCTGCTTTAAAGCTTTTTTTTCAGGAAATGTTTTTTGTTTTTCACACCCTAATCGAGTCTGGACGCAGATGAAGTGGTTCATTGGTGGTTTGTGGTTCACACTGCTGTTGTACAATAAGCATTGTGCACACCAGCCAGGTCTAATGATATTCTTTATTTAAGAATTGCTGCATGTGAACATGTATGCTGCTTATCAGCCTGAAAGATGAACTTTTACATGACGATAAACCTTTAACCTCACAAAAAATCAGTCAGAAAAGGATTCATGTATTTGTGCTGTGTGGTAAAATGATGTCAAACTGTATGGGGTGATTTCATAACAACAAAGGAAACTTGGAAATATTTGTTGTGATTTCTTGAGGCATCACACCATCATGATTACCCTATTGATTTTTTTGTTGTTTTTGTTTTAACCCCCTTCCAGCCAAAACAGAATAGAATATGAAAAGAGAGTTCGAGGACAAGCCAAAAAATTCTCCCCCTCGTAAGGGCGAAGACTCCGCTCCGGCAGAAGGAATGGGTTAAACAAGAATCACCTCCCCGCTCGGTCTCTCAATGAATGTGCTCCTCTCACATCGGGACTTGCTTAAAGACTTCTATTTAAAACTCCACACACATTCTGTGCCATCCGCTCTCCTCTGACCTACCATTTTTTGTTAATTGCCGGTTGGCGCATAATGCTGGGAGGGGATGGGTGCTCCAGCACCCTGGTCATTTCTTTTTTAGCCGTTAATTGTCTTATGTGGTGCAAGGGACACAGCTCGGTACCAGTTTCACCAACTCCATGCAAGCTGATTGTCATCGATGTTCAAGGAAGAAAATGTCTCTGTCTTTTTGTTTTTATTTTGCTCTTTCACAGGGTCTATTCCTTTAAGTTTCCCCCCTGTATTTTCCAAGAATGATGTAAAATTTGCTTATTACTTCATTGTCAGTATTTCAACTGCTGTATAATGAATGGCACTTTTATACTGTCGTATCTCACTAGTGTCTCTAGATAGCTCTGTCTAATTCTCTTTCGCAGGTTTTCTATTCAGCATGCTGTAATATATGATAGAATCTGCTGCCTTGGCTGTCTTTTTGTTATTCAGAGTGTTTGCTATGGAATAAAGAAAATGGCCACATTGACTGAAGCAGGTAGGCTTACTTCTGTATCAGACTTTAAGTTTATATGGTGCTTTTGTTCATGTATGTGTTGGAGTAAATAAAACTGTTTCTACGAACCTTTTCTTTAGCATTATTGGAAACTAACAAATTAATAACTGGCTGATTATTACAAGTTAAAATGTAAAATATTAGAAACAAAGCTTTTTTTTTTGAGTGCTGGTGATATAACTGACCATGAGATACTTGAAGGACATGATGTTGGCTAAAGCACCGACAAATAATGCCTAAGGAAATGTCCAATTGATCAAACGACGTGTACAAACGTATTTATTTTTTCCATAGAGTAGCATGCTAGTGATTTCTAAAGAGGCACAATGAGCCCATAAGTCAGACCTAGTACAGTGATAAAATGTCTATAATCATATTTTGTCACAAGTTCTGAACTGAACTCTGGTTTCTATTTCATGGGGTCTTTAAACTACCAGCCAGGACAGAAAATGGATTGTGGGGCCCCATGTGACATGAGTCAGTGTTGTCATGAGCCTGGGCCCCATGTGAAGGCAGTCTTAAAAAGTATAAGGGCGTCCTGGTGGCTCAGTTGGCCAGGTGCGTACCCCACGGTGTCCTAGGTCCGACTCCGGGCTGGAGTCTTTGTCATCCCCCTCTCTCTCTTCCATCTTTCCTGTCACTCTACTGTAAACTATCGAATAAAAGGCAAAAACAAAGAAAAAGCCATAACTCTGGAGTTTAATACAACTTTCACATTCACTGCATAATTGCAGCTTACAAAATTAAGTTGTTTGAAAAGTCACATGAAAGCAACAGCCTGTGCTATGAATACATGAATTTTCTAGATTCTACATTCTGCATAATAGCATGAGCACTGTTTTCATGAGTTTATGTAAATCCATCGTGAATTTATAAACTGTTACCAAATTACTTATCAGTAATCTCCTCAGTAGTGTGAAAGCAATGAAAGTGAACTGCTGCTATTAAGCATTATATTTCTCTCTGCCCCTCCATTTCCCACAAGTTCAGCTGCACACTCAATAACAGTGTGTGTTCCCAACTACCCTTCTACATCAGGTGTACAGAAGTATCAGTTAAATTAGGGCTGGGAAATGTAGTTGGAATCAATATCACGATAATAAAGGATTTTTTTCGATATCGATGATATATATATATACACTGAACAAAAATATAAACAACAGTTTTGTTTTTGCTCCCATTTTTCATGAGTTGAAATAAAAGATCTAAGACTTTTTCTATGCACACAAAAGGTTTATTTCTCTCAAATTTTGTTCACAAATTTGTTTAAATCTGTGTTAGTGAGCACTTCTCCTTTGCCAAGATAATTGCCCCACCTGACAGGTGTGGCATATCAAGATGCTGATTAAACAGCATGATTATTGAACAGGTGTGCCTTGGGCTGGTCACAAAAGGCCACTCCAAAATGTGCAGTCATCAGTCAATCATCACGATACGATTCCACTGAAAGACGATAAGCGATAATATTGATTTATCACCCAGCCCTAAGTCAGATCACGCTGCTCTGATGGCATCCATTCTGATAATCCCTGTTACACTTAACAATGCTGAAGGAGCTTCCTGAACCTCCGTGTTCTGCCATGACTGAACCGGACTCCTGGAAAGCGCTCAAGGTGCAGTACTCGTTGCTGTACCAGGGAGTGCCCTTCTCTAAGGACGTGTCGCTGCAGAGCCAGCACCCCGAGTCTCCCTCAACAGCGCTCTCCTGCTCAGAGCCCAGGGACAGGCTCTTCAGTCCGGGTCCAGGACTTACGGCATAAGGAACGCCCAGGAGAGAACCGTCGGACGCTGGGTCGGATCCACATGGGCCGTCCTCCATCAGCTGGTGGTGAAACTGAGAGGGGTCGTCTTTCTCCGGGACATGCGCGCACTTGGTCATGGTGTCGATTTGGAGGGTTTCCTCGGCCTTGAGCAGGTCGCCTACGTTGTCTGGCGTCACCACCCAGCTCTAAAACCACAGTCATTTCATCTGCAGGGACTCATGAAATTGTTTTCGGTTTATTACGTGGGAGGAAAGACCAGTGAAACCTACCTTGAAATCTCCCTGGCAGTCACTGTATAGGGACTGGAAATAGGGTTCTGGAGTTGGGATAAAGGCACTCTGCCTCCACCTGCAAGCATGATGACTATAATGATGATAATGTGTGTGTATATATAGCGGAGACCAGGGCATGTTGTGTCACTTTTTACCTTTTTACATATTGGTGTATTTCTCAGCAGTTCCTTACTACCGAGATACAATATATTTTTCTAGCTTGGTTCTATAATATTTAGTTTCAGAAATAAGCCCGCTGAGACAACTTACCCATGTGACAACTTGCCCCGCTCTCCCCTATATCGGAAATTGCATTGCAGGTCATTGCATTCGCTCTGTCCTATGATTTGGCTAAGGAGTAAAAAACTGAAGGAAGGCCTTACTTTTTAACAGGAGCATAGCACAAAAGTAACACGAGTGGCACCATCACACACAAGGGGATGAACACCCTCTTATCCAGTCGGGGCTGAGGTGCCTGTTTAATTTTTGAAATCTCTGGATCTGGGAACATGGGAAGTAGAAAAGTTTAAGAAAAGTGAAATTACCACAGGCTCAAATGTAGGAATAAAAGTCAAATCAAAAGGTTAAATTGCTGCATTGTCATCAGGTTCCTTTCAAATTAAAGATGCAAATGCGTAAGCCTAGATGAGCTGTTCATCTCAGGGACTTGCCGAGTGGCTCTGTCTTCCAGTAGACTTCAGATGACCATTCACTCCACTGTCCCATGTAGTAGGATGATGGGGACCGGTTGGGAGTGGACCGCACCCTGGCAGAGTAGTCAGCGCCTGGTCCGAAATGATCATCGCTCGCCGAGAAGTCAATTTCTTCTGTGTTAATTGACTTTGCCTGAAAAAGAACGAGTGAAAAGGCTGAGCTCTTACGAGACTTTACAAAAGGGAAAATTACCAGAACTACGTTTCCCAAAAAGCATCTGTGATCCTTTTATTTCCATCAACAAAGGGAATCCCATGCTTGATTGTTTATTACTGAATCTTACATTCTCTGTGTGGCCTCTTTCGTAGAATTGGAGTTCATATGACAGTTTGTTGCTCAGTTGGACGCCAGGAATGTCATAGCTACTTTGCCAGGTGAAGTGGTATTTATTTGAGTTGTGGGTAACTGTGAGGCAGCATGGCGCGTTTGGTTTAACTGTCAAGAGAACGACATATTAAAGAAAACAAACATGCAGTTTTTAAGAGGTAAAATTTGAAAAAACAGCCTGCCTTTGAATCAGCTTGTTAGGCTTGAATACCCTCAGAATTAACCCCTTGCACCCTGAGTTTCCCCTTAAATTTCCTCTTAAGTAGCTTCAAAGGTAGAAAAAACATTTTTCCAAACCGTACAACAATGTCACATACATATTCTGTATCTCCTCGTTCCAACGCTTCCCTGAAGCTATAGCATGCGTACATTGAGTGAAATATTCAAACCCAAGATGCCATTTTTTTATGGCTGCACCATTATAACAAATGGAAAAAATCTAGATGTCTTGTGCATGATTTTATACACATGACCCTGTAATTCAGTATGAAATGTTTGGTATCTTTGGAAACCTTGGGATCTTGACTAGAATTAAAAATAAAGTTCTGTGTGTTTGAACAAAGCGTGTCTGTGAAACGTATTTGTAATGATGATCCCGCATGAGAGACCTATTTTCTTAATGCATACTTTGTTCTGCATGTTTGTGTGTCTGGGTGTGAAAAAGCCAGGATTATTATGCTCCTTACTGTTTTTCCTAGGTGTGTATTTGTCATTCAGCAGCTCGCAGCTTTTAGACTCGTCACGTGTGTCGTGACAGAGAAAGATTTCAAAGATGTCTGAATCCAAGAAGTTCAATGCATCTGGGTCACACTCCTTTGTGTTCACCGAACAGAAATCATACCCGTTGGTGTTTGACAGCATACACACATACTTCTCTTCCTCCGTCAGCCTGGCCATGATAGGGAGAGGCAAAGCAGCAATAAGAGCTCCAACATGATATCATGATATTAAAGGCATTAGTGAAACGTGTCGGTAAAAAAAAAGTGGAATCTGCCTCACCCTTCCACTTGGAGCCAGTAGGAGCTGCTGTCGGATGGTGGGATCCTTAGGGAACAGTTGATGGTGAACAGGTAGTCAGTCACACATTGAAGGGCATGGTCCACACCTAGTAATAATAACACGTAATAAGAGTAGCACTTTATTTGGATAGGCTAATGTTGATATGCAACTATCAGGTGACCAGAAGTAGATGTTCAACAAAGTATCACTTGTCTATTTGATGCATCTCTACAGACTGTGTAACTCTATGACTATGACTTAACCCCACCCCAGATATTGTATACCTATAGACTACTTTACACTGCTGTGACAATCACCAGAAACTCAGTAGACATTTAGTACATATATACACATATTAGTCACTTGATAAGTTGAGTAACAGAATTGGACTAGCCAAATAATGTATGACTGTAATAAGTATATATGCACTTCCTTTGGTTTGGTTTTGGTTAAATGTTTGCACTGGTGTGGGGAAACCTGGTGCAGGAGGAGCTGTAGACCGTCGACAGATACTTCTTTATCGATAAACAGTTTGTGACTAACAGGTTAAAAGTATTAGCAGCTTTTCCTCTCGAAGATAATTGTGAACCTCCAAAAATATGGGTGTCATTGTGTGTAAATTACTATGCAATCATAGCACTTTTAAATCATCAAAATGTCAGGTCCCCCAAAGTCCCCTTTTAGTCTAGTTTTTAGTATTAAATCTCCCAAAGTTATTTTAAAGCCTCTAATTTTAAGACAGTGGAATTTCTCTCTCTACAGACTGCACATCATGTGATTTTAGGCTAAATCAGAGAATTTGTATAGTAGAAGATGGTGGTAATTCAATAACCTGACATTGTAGAGTTGGTAGACATGAGCAGAAAGACAATCAGCAGCATGGACTTCAACCTCGGCGGAGAAGCCTGCTCCATCAGATCGGCCGAGACGCGCATCACCCCAGCCTGTCAGATCTCGATGCAGTAATGTCGCCCTGAAGCAGTTGTAGAAACCCTTCTGAGGGCTGAAAGAGGGAGGGAGCAGAGAGTCATTTCAAACTGATAGCTATCGCTGAGATGTTGGTAGTAGAGGATGTGCTTTTTTGAGAAAGCGATAGAAACTGTGTTAGAGGGCTAAGATTACAGCGAAACCAACCGTAATCTAGTCACATGTCATAACCAAAGGCTGAAAAAAATTGTAGTGTGAATCAATTCTGTTTAACCAAGAAGCTATCTTTCCCCCAATCCAACATCATTAACTGAGTACTGTGCACTGAGATCGGTGTGTTTTCTAATGAAATGTGGTATTCAACATTCAACAGGCCTATGCATCATCAGACCCAATCATTTCTGAAGAAAATCAGATCCTTTGTTGAATTGTCAGTTTGGTTTATTCTGTCATCACTGTAACCGCTGTGTACAATGCCTTCAGAAAATATTCAGCCCCATTCACTGTTTCCACATTTTGGTGGTCCAAAAAGGATTTAAATGATTTTGTCACTGGTTTACACACAATAACTAACCATGATGTCAAAGTGGATTTCTTTTATCCACAGATTTGCAGATTTTCACAAATTAATTAACAATCAAAGGCTGAAATGTTTTGAGTCAATAAGTACTCAAAACTCAAAAAGCAAAGATTAACCCCTTTGCCGTGACACTCCTAAAATGACTTAAAGTGCATCCACCTTTTGAATGTCCTTGATTGGAGTCCACCTGTGGCCAATTCAACTGATTGGACATGATTTAGGACAAAACATAATGTCTAAAGTCCCACAGATGACAGCAGTAATGTCAGAGCACAAACTTTACCCTGAAGTTCAAGAAGCTGTGTGTAAAATGAAGAGACTGTGAGGAGCCATAGATCTGGGGAAGGGTATAAAACAATTTCTCAAGTGTTGGGAGTTTACAGCTTCATCATAAGGAAAGAGCAGATCATCCGTCCAAACTGATCAACTGGGCAGAAGGACCTTGGGAGGAGACAAATCCAAGAACCCAGGGACCGCTCTGACAAAACGAAGTTCCTTGGCTGTGATGGGAGATCTTGCCGAGAAGACAACAGTTGGTGCAGCACTTCACAAATCTGGGCAGTATGGCGGGGTGGGCAGAAGGAAGCCAGTCTTGAAAAAACTGCACAACAGCAGCCTGGAGTTTACAAAAATGCACATGAAAGACTCTGAAAGCACAAGGCGAAAGATTCTGTGGTCTGATGAAACAAAAATTTAACTCTTCAGCTGTAACCCAAAGCACTATGTCTGGCGGAAACTGGGCACAGTTCATCACTTGTCATGGTGGGGGTGGGGGAGGGGTATAGAGGGAACAAAGGATGGATCCTGAGGAGAACCTGCTTCGCAGAGCCAAAGACCCTAGATTGGGAGGAAGATGCATGTTGAGACAGGACAATGAACCTGAGTTTAAAGCCAAATCAACACTGCAATGCATTCAGAACAAGAATGTCCAGACTCGAATCCTATTGGAAATCTGTAGAATAACTTGAATATAGCTGTTCAGACGCTCCCCATCCAACTGAACTGAGCTTGAGTGAATTTGCAAGGAAGAATGGGAGAAAATCCTAAACTGTGCTAAACTGATAGATGTATCCAAGACTTGGATACATGTTGGTTGTAATCACTGCTAAAGGTGCCTCTAGAAAGTATTAACTCAGAGGGTTTAAAACAAATTTTAAATTAGATATTTTAACTGTATTCGGTCTGCAACACCACAAAATGCGGAAAAAGTCAAGGGGATTCAATACTTTCCGAAGGCATTGTAACAGCTATTGCCAGTTAGGGAAGCATTTTGACCCATCAACTGTTTATATTTGTAACAGCAGTGACAGTTGCAAATATTTCAACCCATTACATTCTGAGCCATAAGAATTTCCTCCAAAAAGTGTCTAAAATAACATGATGACCATAGAACATATCAAAATATTTCAGAGGATTATCTTCTATATATGAAATCTTCCAACATGCTATTTTTTTGTGCTTTGTTTTGTTTTCTTGTGTTTTATTTTGTTTGTACACCGTATTCCATCATTTGGTTTTGTGATTGATTGCTGATTGGTTAGATTTAGGCAGGTTTGTTCCCTGTAAAGTCTTTGTGAGACTTGCTTTTGTGATGAAGGGATATAGAAATACACCTGACTGGTCTGTCTCTGTGTTTGGGAGATAGGGCGATGCCATGTGTAGTGTGTTCCTCTGAAAGACTGATATCTGGCCTCAATCTCACAGCTAAAGGATGTGACGACTCCAGGACTTCAGTATCTGATACCCATCATGCCACAGTGAGGTAGAGTTCTTATTTGAGCTGCTGATCTTGAGCCTTGGGTAAAGCAACAACACAAAACACATCTTGTTTTCAATACTATTTATGATCAGAATAACAGAGCAAAGTGACTTAAATAGTGAAACCCCATCAGTAAATCTATTTTAGCTTAATGTGAAGTTCTATACCAACATGAAAGCAGACAGTTCATTGTTCAGTGTTTAGGGTTATTTTATGGCATTTCTGCTATATTGATCAGTTTACAGTGACAGATGGAAACAATTGGGAAGAAAAGACTTTTTCTGAACTGTCAATATAGTATGTAGGACAGTGCATATTGGTGATTCTTTTTGAGAGGATTAATTTGAAATCACAACATGATGGCAGTAACTGTTGGAGAATGCATTACTACTTGCAAGAGTGTGATGGCAACATGTTGTGAAGCGTAGTATGTGTGTGGGTGTGTGAGTGTGTGACAGAAGGAGATCAGTCGTTTGGTGGTTGTGTAACTCTATAAAAGATTAGAACTGATACTGAAGCTCGAGATCATGTTTCTCTTCCTCTGTTCTACGTGAATGCGTGTCGTTTCATTGATACTGAGCTTGTAAACATGATAAATTTCAAACCAGTGGAATCCATATCACTGTGTTGGGATGTAATATATCTATTAAAGCACATAAAATAAAGTAAATAGCAACAGATCTGGAGGTAAAATCAGCAGCAAGCAACCTTTTGCTAAGGCTTTTTCAGTTTGATGAAAAAAAACGTGATTTCTAATTACGCAAAACTGTTAGATTTGGAGTCATGAGATCAAAGGGAAAGCAATGCCTGGAGGACTTGTTGACAAAAGTTCAAATGCATGAACTTCATCACTTGTTAACGGGTGTCGCAACAGGGAGCAAGCAAAGGTTAAAAGTGAAGATGTAGTCATCGGTTGTTCACAAGGCTCCACGTCTTCAGAGCTAGCTATATACAGTAGTTTGGACAGGAAACAGGTATACATATATGTCACTATACAGGTTGCTGTGTCAAGTGTCTTTTTATGCCACAGACAGAGGTATGAGTTTAATTTGGTTGTTTTGTTGAATTCAAATAAAAATATCAGTACTTGTCGTGGTCAACTCACTCTACCACAGAGCATAACTGTGGCCTATTTTTACATCTTGGAACCTCAATAGCTCTCTCTCTTTCTCCTCTGTGTGAAGCAATACAAGTGCGTATTAAAAACCTGTTTGCGATCAGTAATGAAGCTCTCGTGAGATGGAAGGCTTGTTTAGTCTTTACATTGCGCAAGAGGAGAAACCATGATATGTTTGGCTCTATCTGCATCTTGTTGCAGTCTCTCAGCATCTGATATGAATATGTTTCTCAGTGTTTGGCACTTTGATTAAAGTGCTTCCGTCTTTGTGATAAAGTCTAAAGAAGATAGGGGAGACAGCTAGAGCCGTTTCTATTGAAAATAGCTACAGTACTAAATAACATTTACTCTGTCTGATGAAGATCTGAGGAGAGTGAAGCAGCTGCAGCAGCATGAAGGCAAAAAGTTGTGTATGTCTTAAATGTCAAGATCAAAGTATTTAGAGTACTGCAAGTGAAGTTTTGATGGCTTGTTATTGGAAGAAAACTTTCCATGTTAGTGTTGTAACGTCAAAAATATTACATGGCAAAGAGAAACATAGTAAAAATACATGATCTATGAAATCACCAAGTAGATTTTCAAGTATATGCACAAATACCATTAGTTTAACAGGAATAACGAGTCTTGGATCTGCAAATATTGTGTTATTATCATTTAATGTTTCAGATCTGTTGCTTTTATACAGTTGTCATCAATAATTATTGCACCCGTTTTGTAGACATCCAGCAAAATATAAAAAGAACAAAAATGAAATAAAGTGTGATAAATTGAAATCACTCTGCTTCCACTTAAATATAAAATCAGTGATAATCAAAATATTAGACCAATGAAGCAATAAAGTGTCTTTTTAAGTCTAAGCCTTTGCACATGATTTGTACGTTTTTTACATAGTGTTCTACAATGCACCAGCGTATTACAAGACATGATTTCAGATTCTTTACTGTCATGGTAATGGTAAAAAATGACTTTACTTCTTCACTCCTAATTATTGTCATTCAATAAACACTGACCCTCCAAATATACAAATACTCTTATCAACAGCACATCTGATCATGTTGGGCGCGGACAGTTTAAGCTGTAAGGTTGCACACTTGAGGCACGCTGACATGCATCACTCACAGGCCAGTTTGCCATCAAAGGAGGAGAGGGTGATGGCGAAGGCTTGCAGGGCGCACATGGGGAAACTGTAGTCCATGGAGAACACATCCTCCGCCACACGGCCAAACTGCATCACTATGTAATCCTCTGGAGTAAAGATCAAAACATAGAGGGAGGAGAGGGAGGAGAGGGAGGAGAGGGATGATGGGCAAGTTAGGAATGTAGACACAAACCTACAGCGTTGCATTCATGTGCAATTTTGTCGGAAAATCAAAACTGGAAGACATACAGTAAACAAACATGGAACTCCAGAAGCTTAACAAGCGAATTTGACAAACTTCAAACAAATGTTGGGTTAGTTTGGTTAACAACAAGGTGCATGGGTATGTGTTTTTTTTACTGTTGACTGACTTTTTTGCCTTGCTGAGAAGGTTAAAGGTCACCATTGCGTCATAATTTGGAAACTCGGGTGGCAAAACTTTCTCTGAGTTTCCAACTTAATCATCCGATTTTGGAGGGAGTTCATGTGAAATTTCCAAGTAGGAATGTCGTTTTTCAGATATATCCGATAGCACATGAACGCACAATCAGATTCACTAGGATCTGCCTGCTACAACCAAAGCCTTCTGCTGTTTGGCTTTTGGAGACTTTTCCTGTGGTTGTCGAGCGAATCAGTCGTTCACATCTTACCGTTGTCAGGGTGGACGATCTGGAAGTTTTTGACGGAGGCCTGGGTGACTCGGCCGTGGAAGTTGAGAACGTAGGAGTGGGTCTGTTCGTTCCAGCTGGGGGATTTGTTCACCAGGGTGACCAGGTTGTCTGTGTTGCCGTTGTCGTGGCGGATCAGTAGAGTCTCAATATCCTGGAAAGAACATTACAAAATCACAGTCCATCTGACAAAACCTTCCCAGTGACATTTTATATGCTGCATTTGCATCGCAGAGTTTTAAACGTTGAGGACTTTTTCATAAACTTACACTTTTTGGACGGATGCACACTCTTTCGTCATTCTCCAACATGCCAGGGATGATCACTGTCATTTTCCTGGGACCTTTGAAGCCTAGAACATTCTTCTCCTGGAACATGATCATTGATTGTGTTACAGATTTTATGTGTTGACATAAAAGGAGGAAAGTTAAGTGTGAAGTATTAAGGCTGGACTCACATAGCAAATTGCTGCCAGCTCTTGCCGGACTGATTCACACTCTTTGATGAAGGGTTTTTTCTCTGGGTTTTCTCCTCCATCGTAGACCGTGAACTTTGTGCCCAGAACGTTTGACCTGAAACAAACCGGCCTTATCAGATTAATGGTGCTGAGATGACTTGTATCTCCAAAATGTAAACTTTTCAACTTTCTTTTCAGCTTGATGACAATGCATTTTTGACATTGTCCAAAAGGTTTTGAAAGGGTTTCATAAGTCCAAGAGGTTGGAGAATTTTCTCACCCCATAGAGGGGTGTGTGATCCTTAATTGAAGTGGAAATCTCCAAGTGTCCCTAGTTTTCACATGACAGCAAAATGGAGATATACCTTAGTTTTCCTATGTAGCTGTTTGTATCTCGGGACAGATCTGTTGGGTCAGTGGAGATGAGATAGTTGGACGTTTTGCACTTCTTCCTTTTTCTGCCTGCCATCAGAAATACCTTTGAGGTGGCAATGAACAACGAATCATAGAATAGAAGGAGACAAGGAGACAAAAGGAGAACTTAGATGGAGTTGTGATGGCTATAGAAAGCAAGATCACATCAGTGTAACTAGAAAAAGAGTATGTGCAATGACTAGGATCAAATTTCACAGAAGCACCGACCCTCTTGCCGTCCTCCTTCTCCATGTGGAGGTAGTAGGTGGGGTAAAGTCCCTTCTCCACGCCTCTCCTGTCCCTGGTGACCCGGCACTGGATCGTCACGTCTCTCGGAGCGGGACGCAAGGCAAACTTCTCCAGATCCTCCAGTGAGATGGGAGAAGTCAACTGAAATGACAAAGGGAGAGTCACTGAGAACCAGAGGTGGGGTCTTGAGTCACATGACTTGGACTCAAATCATCATAATTGCTTGAGACTTGACTTGATGTATGAAGAGAATACTTGTGACTTGACTTGGGTGGTGACTTGGGACTTGATTTGACTTGTACTTTGTACTTTGATGACTTCAGAAGGTTTCTAAAGTCTTGACACAAGATCTTGTGTTTGTGTAAATTACTTTTTGTTTGTTCCACCACACAACTGAATTTAAATTCTGTTTTCTGAATTTGTATGAAATGACTGAATTTATTGAAGCTGAAACTGATTATAGAAATCAAACTGATGATGTACTTAGTAAGTTAGTATACTATTAAAATCATATTACATTGAAAGGTCCTACATATTTGTTTTCTTTAAGATATTAAATTGATACTGGACTCTTGGTAATCTACATTTAGACTTGAGACTTGTGCCTCAAGACTTGAGACTGACTTGGGACTCGAGCAAAGTTGACTTGGTCATATCTGTGTTGAGAATGGTTCCCCCACCACTCACTTCTTTGTGCTTTTCTGTGTCAAAACAGCTTACGTGTCAACTTGCATACGTGCCAAATTCACTTCTGAAAATATGCTAATGAGTTTGTAATTTAGTAGGTTTTAATTTCTCACTCTTTCATTTGAATCACTGTCTGAGGACGAACTCTCCCTGTAATTAGAGTTGAGTGAAGCCAGACTCGTTGTAGATTTCTCCCCTTTCTTTGTCTTTCCTGTTTTTTTTTCCTTCTCGATTATTTCCTCGTCTTTGCTGTCGTCGCTTATTTGGCACCTGGCTGTGGAGACAACACACACACACACACACACACACACACACACAGAACGTTATTCCACGTGACAAACAATTGTTTTAGAGTATTATTGATCCCACCTTGGATTGGCACAGAAGACAGACGACTCACATGTGTTGAGTTGTTGTTTCCTCTTAGGGGTTTGTGGGGCAGGACTCTGGGAGCAGTCTTCCTTTTCATTGTCACTCTCATCAGATTTATTCATCTTTGACTTGGCCAACTCCACCACTGAGTCTGTCTCAAGACCTGGAAGCTCCAGGAAATGTTTCTCTGCAAATGGGGAGACGTTACATACTGTAAAAGCTGAGTGGCAGCATTTTCATGAGTTCCATGTGTAGTGCATTTAACCAACAGCCAGTTTTAATGTTAGAGCTGTAGAATATAAATTCACAAACATTGATGTTACTCTTACGCTCTTGTTCGTGATTCTTGTCTTTCTTCTCCGTGTCCTCTGATCCTTTCGCTTTGTCCTTCTTCTTAGTTTTTTTCTCCTTTTTCTCCTTGTCTTTGTCCTTCTCTTTCTCCTCTCCCTCGTTCTGTTCCAGCTCTGAAAAAAGCAGTAAGTTGCCAATGAATAATTTATTAAAGGAAGGTGTCTTCTAGATTTAACAGATGCATGCATGAAAACACAGGCCAGGATTACTGACTGGGCATGCAGCGCCCCGAACGCCCCAGATTCTCCTGTTGATAAATTTTTAATTAAACTGTAAATTTGCCCTCTCGGACAAATTTGCATACTATCTCAGCTATCATCACTAGTTGTACACTGAGCAGTTTTTAGTGTAATTTGCCTAACTTATCTGATGGGGCGGGAACTTAAATGCACACAAACAAACAAACACAGACACATTCACATAAGGAATAAAATATGCCAACTGCTTCATCTCACGTTTGGCTTTTTCTTTTTTCACGCCTTTCTTCTTGGTCTTTTTTCCATCTTCCTGGGCATCAGTCTCCACTTCAGACTTTGGCTCCGGCTCTTTCTCGATGTCCAGGTTCATTTTCCTGGGGGTGCCAGGCCATTCAGGAGGCATCTCATCTGACGTCATCGTTGTTGTGAGGCCGCACTCACCTAGAGTGATCTCCTCCAGTGGATTATCATGGGCATGTTCAACCTGAGCATCTATAGGAGACGAAAACAAAAGTATACAACTGTTTTAACTGTTACATAGTAAGAAGTCCAATTGTACAATGCAGTGGAAAATGATTTTCTAGAGAAATTACATCTTAAAAAGACTGACCAATGTTACATCGGTAAGGTTGTAAAAAATGCAGTCTGCCATTGTTCTACTTCACAAAATAATAAATTATTCTTATTCATATTATTGCAAACCATTCAAGGAAGTGTTGCTCTGGGATTGGCTGATCAGCAGAGCCATGTCATCTGAGCTGCCGGCCTTGTGCTTCCGGTTCTTGGGCCGAGCGTCTCGATTGGCTGTCACCATCTGAGTGTCGGCCCTCCTCCTCTGCTGCTTCTTTATCAGAAGAGTTCGCTGTGGGACATTTAGTATTAAACTCAATTCAAACTGTGTCAACTTTGCCTCTCCATACGGTTCACAACTGGAGCTAGAACTAGGTACAGATCTAGAATTATTATATATTCGTCTTATCATTTTGATATAATACAGTGCTTTCCAGAAGTATGGGTCCACATGACAAAGCTGAGCTAAGGAAAGGACTCTAAGATAAACAACAGGTATAATGAGACATTTTCTTTGGTCAGAAGAATTATATATTATTATTTAACTGATGTGCAAGAAAAGGCCATAATGTGTTTTCCTAAAAGGGCCAAGGTTGGGCTTTTGACTGTAAATGTGCTTTTGATGGTGTTTTGTTTCTGGAATAATTTAGATAATTATTTGTAATATCATTTAGATGATTAATTTGAATTGATTTAACTCTCTCTGACAACTGAGGACAGGATGATGGATGCAAGATTTTAAATACAGTAACCCACGCACCAATTTTCCTATTTACAAAAAACAAAACAACAAAAAACCCTCAATGGCAGAATCATCCTTACACTCAACCTAGATTCCAAAGAGACATAATATAATTTGGGCCTGAGTAACAGGTTCAGTTGCAAGCCAACAGGTGATTTCATGCTAGTTTCTAGCTTTTTCCATCTAGACCATGAAACTCAAGATGTCTTATATTTATTTGCAAGGCTATTATAGCCTACCTCCATTTTAGCCACTTAAACAAGGAAAAGTATAGCTCATTGTTCTACTGCCCTAAATCATGAAGTCATGTTGCTTATCCTTTTTTAAATGCAAATACCACCCAGAGATATTATCATTCACACTATGTGTTTGAGGTGTAATAGCTCAAAATATTTGTCATTTATTTTCTTATTAAGAACATTATCGTTGCTACTGGTACTGACTTTAAATCCACTGGTACTGGCATAAACCGTCCATATGTATTTCATATCTAAATGACATTAAACATGATTGTCTTATTTGTTTACCTGGATGTCCAGCTTCTGTTGACGCATATCTGGGTCCTCCATGTCTGAGTTAATGGTAAATAAGACTCGCTGCTGTAAGATCCCTTAATCACAGAGTAGGCCTACAACAAGATGATCAACAGATACACGATGTCTCAGAATGACAGAGGAAATATAGCATCAAAAGTACTCGATGCCAGAAAGTGGTCAGTGTCAAAAGGAAAACAAAAAACTTTCAGCAATTAAATATGGAGCTGTGGAAGTGTTTCATTCTCCCACTCCTGCTCCATCTGACAGTCTATCCACCTGCATGTGGCAGAAGGCAAAGTGGATTAGAAGGGGATAATGCTCTTAAACTCCACTGCACAGCTCAGTCAGTATGGACAGACAGTCTCAGGCAGGCAAGAAAAGGCCATGTAATGCAGACTTTCTGTCATACGTGTATACAGTAACCTACAGCTGAAAAGAGGTAAAGGAGACGCAGAAAGATGCTGCCCTGCTCCTGTCAGTCAAAGTTTAGATTATTTAGGCCTACTACAAGTGAGCGGGCTACGTCTTTCTTACAGTTTCCTCAGGCATAAACAATCAAGCACCGAGGCCAGGGCAATCGCTAAGACTGGAACTGGAAAGATACAATTGACCCTAAAAAACCCTAAAACGTCCATGAAGGTTGTGCCAAACTTTGTATCCCTTAATTACCAGAATGGAGTAAAATAAATTCACCCAAAATGTATCGCCTAAAATACCAATAAAACTACTCAAATATCACAAAATATTATTAGCTACCAAAAACAGACGTTGCATGTAGCGTTAGTGAAACAATCTGGCTTGTGTAACCGTTGCCATGGAGACGGGCGCTGGCGCGAGAGCCTTGAAATTAACTTTTCTTGATTATTTTTTGTGTCTTTTTGTGGTTTTTGTTTCATTCCGTTCGATGCATTGATGATTTGTTTGCAAGATTGATGACCAGGTATGTTACCAATAATAAATCGCTTTTTTTATATAAAATAATTACATGTTTTGCGTGATTATTTCAGCCAAGATCATCATCATCATTATTGTTTTTATTATTATTAGTAGACCTATAGTATAGTATAGTATAGTATAGTATAGTATAGTATAGTATAGTATAGCACAGTATAGTATAGTATAGTATAGTATAGTATAGTATAGTATAGTATAGTAGTAGTACTATGCCAGTATTATTTTTAGGCTGTAAATATTGGAAGTTTTACAGTATGTAGAGACAGATTATAACAATTCCTTTTTTTCAAGAGTTGTGTTACCAAGGATGTATATTTACATAAATATCTGTAGTCATATTGATAATCTTCCATGCTGTTATATTTATACACATATCTTGTGATGCACTTGGGACACATTAGTGATGTAACCTGGGCTCACTGGTCGTTTCAGGTCTTTTAACGTCACACACCCAGCTTGGGCTGATCAGGTCCTGTACTTGTGTCCATGTTTTCCTTCCCCTCCTGTTGTGCATAAGCCCAGGAGATGAGGGCCTGTGAATCCTCTGCAGCCCACTTCAATGCACACACCACTTATTGCAGAAGAGCAACATGCAAAACAGATTAATTACTTTGGATGGGATCAGAGATTTAAAAAATGATCAACAGGCCGAGGCTGTTGATTGAAAAAGTATCTCATAATCGATTTTCATACAGTTAAAAAGTCTGAATGATTTCCTTAAATCATCGAATACCTGCATTATTTGAGTAGTTTCCGTGAAGAGAGAGCAGTTTTTTTTGGTTCTGGGGAACGAAGCGAACAGATTCTGCAGTGAAGTGCGACACCGGAAGAAGAAAGAAAGAGTGGAAATGTTGTTGCTAGGATACTGAGCAAGGTAAACAGCTGATCCACTGATCTGCTTCACTGGAGGCTCTCTGGGTCGCAGCCAAAAACTTTTTGGCAACCAAGCAATAGATAACTTATGTCTTTGTTAACTACGAAATTGCACTACTTTTCTTTTTTTAATCAACTGTCACATCTGGAGTTTATATAGAAGTGTACGATTTGACCAAAAATGAAAATGGATGCGAAAATAAAGGTACAGGAAGTTAACTACTTAAGTTAATGATCACAACTGAAATATTTTAGCTAACGTTAGCTGTTGGCTTTGAGTTTATGTTATCTGTCAGTTGAATGTAATCTGCTGAGTTTTAACTATACATTTTAACTAAGCTAACATTAGCTAACTGTAATGCTGTTAGATCCAACTTCCATTATTTGTCTAATGCTTTGTTTTGTTCTGTAGGTACCAGTACCACACTCCCTGAAACCTAAGGTGATGCTATGGTAAGAACCAGATCCATTATGTTAATTTTGACTTTATCTACTGTTTGCAAGACTTGATGTCATCTCTAACTCTGAATCCCTCCACTGTGTGTCTTCAGGACAGATGTAAGCTACAGTGACATGGAGGAAATCGACAAAATGCTGTCCATTCCCGAGTTGGAGAGGTTTCTATCCTAATTAATGACTAGAATTACATCCATCCATTTTCACACAGACACACATGATTTTCTGTCTCTTTTTTCTCACTCTCTCCCTCTCTCTCTCTCTCTCTCTCTCCTCTGTGATAGTGCTTTATGCAGAGTATTTCGTGTTGACACTCCTGAGCCGAGGAGAGGAGTTCAGCTGGAGTTGTATGTTCAGACTGTGCTGTTCTGCAGAGAGAGCAGCTTCAACAGAGAGCAAACCTCTGCTCTCCTGTCCATCATCAAGTGCGTCCACCAGGCTAACACAGGTGAGTGAGGTAATGTCACTGGAGCGTCTCACTGCTGTGGAGCTGGCAGGCTTTGAACCAAGACGGCGTCCAAAAAAAATCCAAAAAACTGTGGCTGATTCCAGGAAAGGCTTTTACAACAATGGGCAGTCTTTCTTTATGCAGTGGTTTCATGCAGCCAGGGGATAAGGAACAAGTTTGTGTTGCAAAATAGTCAGTTGCTCAACTAAGCAGATAGTAGATGTAGTTGATACTTATATTAATATACTAATATTTAACTCTGCTGCTGGGCAAATATTTTGTCTAAAAATTTGTCTATTCAACTAAATCAGTAGCTAAAAAATACTAATCTTACAGTAAAGGCTCAGCCCTTCACATGCATAGGTGATGTGATTTAAATGCTCTTTAATCTCATGTGGGATGTTTGTGTTTGAAACTCGTCCCTCACAGAAACCTCCCTCAACAACATGGAACAGTGTTTTGAATACTGCAGCGAGCTTCTGCTCTGTCACTCAGTCAGGGTGTGTAAACCAACAGCAGACTGTTTTCATTTTCAACTTATTTATAATATTATTTTAACACCCAATCATTTCTGTATATGTAATCTTTTAAGCCTTCCTGCTTTTGATCTTGATGTTCCTCTGTCCTGCCTGCTGCAGCGGCCGCCCTTCAGTATCAACCTGTTCAGCTCTGAGGAAGTGACCCATATCTTAAAGTACATCCACGACACCTATATTAGACACTACAACCTCTACAAATATATTTTCACTCCGCAGGTAGTGATGGGACATTTTGATTACGCTACACATAAACATGTTGTTTTGAGTAAGAAAAGTTTGCATTGCAAAGCTCTGCCATCATTCTTTTTTTTTTTTTACTTCTTTTCACTTTACTACCATCAAAATGCACCAGGAGAGAATAATAGTGAAGAGCTTCCAGAGTTTCTCTTTTCTCCATTTCATCTTAGGTACAACTTGATCTGTCTCTGTCTTACTCTGGGATGCCAGAGGAAGATGATCCTACCATTGAAGACTCTGCTGTTCCAGGTATTAGTATTGTTACAGGGTATCTGCAGGTTGTAAAACCTTTTTTAATGCTACCTGGAATTGAATTTAATACCAATTTAAAAACAAATGAAGAAACAAAGCTGGCAAAACCAGCCTATTTCCACAGGCTTGAACAAAGTGAATGGATGTTCTGAAACTATAAATAGGCAGTGTAAGGAAAAGGACAACAGGAACTTAAATGTTGAGGGACATTAAGTCCAACTGTGTTTAGTAAAGCAGATAGGATGCAGATTGTACTATTAATCCTGTTCTGTATTAATCTAAGAGTAGACATGCAGCACAAAGAAACCTGTCATTACATGGTGAGAAGAATAAGATCTCTAATAACTGTATATAAGAAACTTTAATACCTTTTAAGGCCTTTAATTTAGATCATTTATTGTAAGACTTTCATACTTTTTAAGGACCTGCGATGACTCTGTTATGAAATTAATCATATTTGTTCTATTTTAGGTCAGCAGACACAGATGACTTTATCCATTAATACTTTTGAACCACTCAGAGTCTTAATACTTGGAGAATATTTTAACCACAACATTTATTTTCTTTCTTGCACCAGATGTCGAAAAGGTGATGGAAAACGAATCAGAAGCAGCACAAGAGAAAGACCAGTTTCCTGAAACACAGGAAACATTGACCACAGAGCCAGAAGGAGCCACACTGGGTAGGCTCCCAAATCATACTAGGGACGAAAGTAATTGTGCAGAAATAACTTTCTACATCAAAATGCCTTCTGTTGTTACTCCCATGCAACCCAAGTGGCAATTGTAACTGTTTTGTTTCTTGTCTTTCAGGTTCCAAATCAGAGCTGAAGGCAATGATACAGCAGGAATTCAGAGAGGAGATGATGCTTGTGTTTGGCCAACTAGAGCAGCGACTGAAAGAAAGTGCAGATCAGCTCAATATCACACTAGCTTCCATACAGCCCAATCTCCAGGGCAAAAAATAATGGAAAACACTTGACTTATATAAAGCTCTGTTTTCTGTTTTATAGCGTTTGTCATTTCAAAGTGTTCATTTGCTGCAATGCCATCAGCCATCCACTCTGTCAGAGCATAAGCACTCACACAACATGAGAAAACTCAAACTCAATTTTTTTTTTTTATTATCATTAATAAAACTTCTTTTCTTTATGTGTACAATTACTGTACATTTCTCAGGCATAGAGGCAGGTTCTTTCAGGAAAAGCAGCACTTAGTAAACTGAAGAGGGAGTTGAGTAGGGAATGCTATCGGTTAGTTATAATAGGAAATACAGTCGTAAACAGTCTTCACAGTTTCTCCAAGTGGGTTTCCTACTAAGGAATTTCGGCATGTAATGGCAGCAAGAAGGATTTTCTACCAAACACCTTCCAATACTGTACCTGAATGTTTCTGATGTGTCTTTACATTCTTGATTGAGTCCACTGATATTGATTAGTAACACTTAATGTTTAATATGGCCTATCTTCTTGAAAACCGAGTCTTACTATATATACATGTAATTATTAAATAATTAGTTACAGTGCATTAATATCAACTTCAGCCACACGATGCTTAGAAATCCATGCTCTCCTCAGTTATAACTGATGATCAACAGTTAATAAAATCCTTAATATACATAATACACCTAAATGCCATGTGTTTCATTAGCAGATTGTGCATTGTGTTCAGTACTGCATTAAAGTGGCGCTGCAAATATTGTTTTCTGCAACTGTTTGACCCGACTTGAAGAATCGCAAATGAAATCTTTGACCCACCAATTCAGATCAAAAGGCAGATATGGAATATGAAGTCGTGCACCTTATCTATAAATAACAGAGCCGTTGTGCATGTTAAGACACACGAATGTCCTGGTCCCTGAATTCCTCATCTTGTACATAATCTGCAGTAAACACAACAATTTGACATACAGCGACAGGGAACGGCAGCACATGCACATGGTAACATTATTCAACGACATAAAAACCAATGCAGTTAGAAATGAGGTTGACCTTTAAGTTTCAAAGTCCTCCAGGTCCAGCAGCATGATTTTAGCTGTGTTCTGGAAGAGAGCGGCCCGGTTCTGCTGCTCGCCCTTCTTCACCCAGTGTCCGTAGATGCGGAAGGCGCAGCCGTCGATGAGTTTGCGGACGCCGCGGAGGGAGTAAGGATCTCTGGCCAGCACCTCCCGGGTCAGCGGCCGGGCCCTGCGGTAACGACTGTACATCCTAATACAGGCCAGAACACTCACTATCAGCACCTGGGGAGGAACCAGACATTTACAGTGAGGGAAAGGACATTTTTTGCTTCATGAACACATACTGTATTATCTACCCATTCTTTCGGACAGTCAGCCTTAATTCAATAAAATGGCAACAGTTGACCAAAATGAAGCAGTTAGCATTGCGGCTCACCCTAAATGACTTTCTAGGACTGAAGAGCCGCACGTTCTCCTTCTGGTACTGCCTGAAGAAGGGATGGGCCAAGGCTTGCTCAGCATTGAGACGGAGAGCTGGGTCCACCACCAGCAGCCTGGATATCTGAGCAGCACAAAGAATTATTGGAAAAAATAAACAGAACTGTTTGGTATACTATATACCATTTTGGAGATACAAATATTGCATTGTAGCTTGTTCTTGGTGCTGAAAACACCCACAGGCTTTGAAAATTAGGTCTAGTGCAAACACTGAACAACTAAAAACAATGATATACTAAACAATGATGATGGGACTTAGAGCTGTCCACACACTGATCTCATTGACTAAACAAACAACCTAGAAAAGGAGAAAGTGGATCAAGATTTCATCCAGTCTTTAGTCAACTTAATGAACATTCAGGTGAGAAGTTTGAGAAACTGGATAAATTAGATAACTGTCATTTTTATCTATTTGAGAAACTTGCCATTAGGGCATTCTAAAATTGGTATGAACTACTCATCACCAGTATGAATTTAATAATGAATATCTTCAACTATATGAAACAACTAAGTTTGTCAAACAGGAGGCCACCCAGTCACTCTTCCTTGCAGTAAAATGCTATGTAGTTCACTGTGGCACCAACAAGCCATCTGGACTTCAACTGTAGGCTTAAACAGGAATCAAAGTTGACAGAATATGGTCTTACCAGGTCTTTGACAGTGTCGGACCGGTCATCCCACTCTGGGGAGCTGAACTGATAGCGACCCTCCATGATCATCCTGAGCATCAGCATCTGTTTGCGATGCCAGAACGGCGGAGAGCCGGCCAGTAAGGTGAAGAGGATCACTCCACAGGCCCAGCTTAGCAACAGGTGCATGAAAAACATTAAGCAAGAATTAGAAATAAGATCCGAGAACAACACACATGAATATGATTTGTGAATCTAGCATTCAAATATTGAGATAAATGTTACTGACAAAGGCATGACAAAATAAAAACAAACTTACAGATCAACCTCTTTCCCGTAGCCTGGGTGCATCTCATCCATTGAGCATTTCAGTATCTCAGGAGCCAAATAACCAGGTGTCCCACAAAGCTCTAATTTATCATAACAAAAGACAACATCAAATAAGTTTGACTTCTGCCTCTACAGATGAAAACTAAATCCTTCACATGATGGAGTGGATCCACAAAACTCTAATATTGATCTACAGTCATGTGTTTGGTTTCAGATCACCTCTGAGATTCTCCTCAGGCTGCAGCTGGACAGAGAAACCAAAGTCGGACAGCTTGATGTGTCCCTGGTCGTCCAGCAGAACGTTCTCAGGTTTCAGGTCCCGGTGGATGATGTTGAGGGAGTGGAGGTACTGGACGGCCTCCAGCAGAGCTCGCATCATGCTCCTGCAGCACAAATAGATGTTTTAATAAGGCATGAGTTAAGCGATCATCAGTTTCAGACAGCGACACTGACTGTAGCGAGACTTTCCCTTGAAATATTGCTGCATTCAGTTTGCTTATGGAGTGTGTTCATCCTCACCTAGTCTCCTTTTCACTCAGAGTAACCTTTTCTGTGAGGTAGTCAAATAGCTCTCCTCTCCTCATGCTGAAAAGGAAAACAGCGACACTGAGTGATGGTACGGATGCAACAAAGATTTCATAAAGAGAAGAGAAGATACAAAGACGGCTGCACTGTCCATAAAACGTTAAGTTGCTGGTGGCAAGAAAGGTGTTCTTGGAGTTAGATCATGAAGAGAGATAGATGATGGCCTCTAGTACTTGAACATGCAAAAAGTAAAAATGTGAACAATAATACCAAGGCACATCCTAATGAAGGCATGTAAGCCGAAAAGCATTGGTGGGAAGCCAATATAATAAAGGCTTTTTAATATCTTTCACTGCAAACAGTGTGCCTCCATCTTTGAGAATGGCCTTTTTTTTTGGTTTTTATATTTTAAATGTTCCAGTACTAGAGGCCATGATCTATCTCTCTTCATGAAATATTTAACAAATATTAACCTTTCTGTTGAACGACTTATTTGTCTTCATACTCACAGGTCAAACACCAAAAATATGAAGGTTGTTGACTCATAGGAATCAATGAGAGTGACTAGGGGATAAAAGACAAATGAAACCGTTTCAGTGATATTGACTTCCTCATGACATACAAATCAAAGCGTCTTGCGGACCAAAGGAGAATAGAGAATACCAACGTACTAATGGAGGAGTGTCCCTTCACCATGTTGAGGACTTGGATCTCCTTCAGCGTGGAGGTTTTCACCTCCTCCAGCTGCTGGACCGTCATCTTCTCCGCTGTGATTTCAATGATCTTCACCGCCAGCTCCTGTCCTGTGTGTCTGCGCACACACCTGCGCACCACACTGCTCACACCCCTGACACACACCACCAGGAACACAGCATGGGTTTCACAGGTGTGACCAAGTCCACTTTGATCAAGTCCCAAGTCAGTCACCAGTCTTGGGGCACAAGTCTCAAGTCAAGTCTCAAGTCTATGTAGAAAACCAAGTCAAGTCAGAACAAATCAAGAGCCCAGTATCAATTCAATATCTTAAATAAAACTAAATATTTAGGACTTTTCAGTGCAACATCGTTTTAATAGGATAAAAACGTGGTTAAAAACGTAGTTCAATAAACTCAATCATTCCATACAAATTCAGAATTCAAAAACAAAATTTTAATTCAATTATCTGGTGGAACAAATGTCGTACCTTTCATTCGAATTCATTTACACAAACACAAGATCTTTTGTCAAGACTTAAGAAACATTTTCAAGTCAAGTACAAGTCAAAGTCAAGTCCCAAGTCACCAGAACCAAAGTCAAGTCAAGTCAAGTCTCAAGCAACTAACTTGAGTCTGACTCGAGTCCAAGTCATGTGACTTGAATCCCCACCTCTGGTTTCACCACACAAAGTTAAATTGATGTTTTTGTTTCTTTACTGGACTCACCTGCCAATCACCTCTTTAGGATCATACTTCTGGTAAAACTCTTTGGCCCCCACCCAGTCTGGCAGCTCGTCTCCAACAACTATGTCTTTGGTCATGATGACAAATTATGAATCTATAACAACAACAAACAGTGACAACTGTCAATGAAATGACCGACTTTATAATAGTGCTGCATGGTTTTTTTTTAAGCTGGGTAAGAGGAAGCCCTGTAGAACAATCATGTTGATCTATATTTCTACTCAGAGTCACTAGCACGTTTTTGCATGCATCTGTACGATTTGATTCTGGTTAGTCGGGTTTCAAAGGTCTCGTTCTCTACTGACAGTTAGAAACGTCTCTTAACCGACTTGCTAGTTAGCGGTGTCTTTGCTTTGGCCTTGGCTGAGCAGGTTCACTGTCCGTACCCCGGAAATTACTTACCATGTATGCAATCAAACGACAAAAATCACGAGACTAGAGGAAACCAAATGAGCGATCACATTAATAATGCCATCCACAGTCCGAGGAAGCTAACGAGAAGCCATAACTGTATGCGAGCCTACGTTGATTCTATCTAGCTAATGTTAGCAGTAGCACCTGAATTGTTTACATTCTAGTCGTCACATTCCTTGAAACTTGTTTTTTTTTTTTTTAACCGAGTGTAGCAGCACTGCCTCCGTGAGGACGGAGTGGAACATGCAATATGTCTGTTTGCGTTTTTTTTTTGTTTCTTCGTTTTTTATTTTTTTACTGTGTTTTCAGGAATATTTAATTATTATAATATATATATGAATTTCAAGATTTTCCAATAATGCATTCAGATGTTGAAAATAATCCTCTTTTTTTAACAGTTACCGGAAGTGCAATTTCGTCATCTCCTGTAGCTTCTGGATGTTTTACGATTTCAATTGCTGCTCGTGAAGGTTTGTAATATATGTCAGAAAATAGTTAATATATTTCTGCATAGAGTTACTGTAAAGTTACCTCACATATGTATGTGATAGCTACTGAAATAAACTGCCGACCAATCATTCAATGCAGTAATCAACCAGCGCAGTTTAGCTAGCCATTTCGCAAAATTAGCATAGCTCGGTTAGCGAGCTTGCTAACGTGAGCTGAGCGTATAAAATAAACGGTGATTGTTAGCTTTCCAGACGGTGGCCCATATAGCAGCAGTCGACCCAACAGTTCAGGAACATATAACTTCACATTGACAAGAGGAGATCAGTGTTATGAGTCTGTTAAATCTGTTTCTGAGCCTGCAATATAAGCTAATTCCGTTGCTGATCGTCACCGTCATCAAATGAATGAGTTCTCCAGTATTCTTTGTTTTTGTTTTCAACGTTTCTAACGCCAAGATTTCATTTCCTCTTGATCTTTCACAGCAGAAGTAATGATGTCGGGTGCTGGGGGAGGGAAGCGGCCCTCAGGAGGGGATAGTCCCCCTGGCCCACCTGAGAAGAAGAGCAAAAAAGAAGAGAAGACCACCACCACTCTCATTGAGCCCATACGTATAGGGGGAGTCTCTTCTACGGTTAGTCAGCGTCTCTAGTTCAAGACACTTGTTATCCTCACCAGCCCTCTTACAAGTATCTCAACAAAGATCATCTATCTATATCAAGTCAATTTCAGTAACACGTTCAAGATCTCTGATTTCCGGTGTCTTCATGTCTGTATCTATCCAATGCTGTGTCTTGCAGGAGGAAATGGACATGAAGGTGATCCAGTTCAAGAACAAGAAGCTGTGTGAGCGCTTGGAGCAGAGGCAGGCTATGGAGGATGAGCTGCGAGAGAAAATTGAGAAGCTGGAGAAAAGACAAGCCACTGACGACACCACCCTGCTGATTGTCAACCGCTACTGGTCGCAGGTGCTTCTAACACACAGAACAATGTCTTGCACGGTGATAAGGCAGTCTGTAGATGTATCACTGTAATTCCTGTTAAAAGATCTCACAGAATGCAATAGATAGCACTGTATTCAGTGTTCAGGACCCAGTATTGTGAATTACATACGTTAACACTCATTTCAATCTTTTTGTCTCTAACTTGCAGTTGGATGAGAATGTTCACATTCTGCGCCAACGCATCGAGCCCGACGCTCCAGCGACGGCCGCCCCTGACCCTCCCTCTGTCCCTCTCCCTGACCCTGCCCCGATGGAGGAAGACGGGGTGATTCCACCCCCGCCAGCCCCTGCCTTGCCTCCACCTCCACTCCCAGAGGCACAGAATGAGGAGGAGCAGGCAGAGCAGCAGGAGGAGCAGCAGGAGAAGCAGCAGCCCCCTCCTCCCGATGGGTTGGAAGAGTCGTTGACACCCAAAGAGCCGCCACAGGGATCAACAACGGGTAAGGAGGATTTTTACTGTCGAAGCTTATCTGCTAAAATCCTGAGGAACTTTTTCCCATGGTGCAAAATTTGGGCATCAGGACACAAATTCAGATTAGTCAGACAATCAGTCAGTTTTCAGACACATTACCCCTATATAGAAGTGCACTATCAAATTGATTTGCCTTTTACGTTACATCCCTCTTTCCTCACCTCATTTCCAAGATGAATCAGTTTGAGGCTAGACTTGCTGAAGTTGTGGGAGGATATGTGCACTTATATGACCCCACAAGCAGGGACTATAAAGACTACATCTGGTGTGGAGTGTCATTAAACGAACAAACCTCAAGTTGCAGCGAGTATACAGTATGCAGCGCTGAGTTTGACAGCAGTTTGTCAGCAGTTCGATTTCGCCCACGGCAGTTTCAGACTTAGGGCCATAACATAGCCTAGTTTCAGAGCAATATCACAATCCCCTGTATCTATATTTACTGAGTACATTGCTACATGTTTTAAATGACTTGGGACTTTGCCAAACGGTCTGTCTTTGCCAGCTTATTCTGTCTCTTATCTGCACCAGCTCTACTAATTTGTCTTTCCAGGATTTCATGTTTTTTTGGGACACACAACTCCTGTTTATTTCTGATAAAGACTTGGGTTTTAATGCTTTCATCCCATTATTACCTGCCTTCGTTATTCTAACCTGATTGCAACCCTCCTGCTGTGCAGATTCATCGCCGCCTCCTCCTCCCCTGAGTGAGAATGCCAAGGCCTTCCTGGCCACGCTGGACCACAGCAGTGAGGAGGAGCTCACTCTGCAGCTGCAGGACCGCATGCAGTTCAGCAAAGAAGCTATTGCCTGCCTGGTCTGTGTGTTCGACAGGCTGCACAGCCGTATCGATGAGCTCTGCAACCACGTCCAGGCTGCAGGTAACTATGGAGACTGTGATTGACACATTCATACATGATTACGTGATATTACATACTGTATATGACATTCATACATTGTTTATCCCACATTAAAACCAGTTGTACACACTACTTATTTCCTATGTGAGCATTGGTGCTCGCATGTCTGTGGCATAAATGTGAGCAGTGTAAGCTCCCTATATAAGCTCCCCACTGATTGGGTACTGCTAACCTGATATTCATCGACAGTGTATGAGGATGATAGCCAGTCTGACATCATCACTCTGAACCGCACTCTGCTGGAGGAGAACGGTCGACTGCAAGACCTGGCCTCCTTCCTGCAGGGCAGACACCACAAGATGTCCATGGAGGTAGGTTGTCCTTGGCACAGTTCATGGGTGTCAGTGTTGATGGTGAATACTTGTGTGTATGAGAGAGAGTGTGAATGAGAAAAATTGCAGAAATGGAAACGTTTCCATTGTCCACCCTGAAATAAATCCTTCTTCCATATCAATGCAGCTGTCTTCCACTTCTTTTCTGTCAACCTTATTCACTTGTCACTGATTAAACAGCTACTGTCATATCTTGTTTTCCTCTCAGTACAATGAGTTAGTGGACAAGGTGACCAGCTCTGAGACCAAGGTGTCTGAGATGGAGACGACCGTGGAGGACCTGCAGTGGGACATTGAGAAACTCCGCAAGAGGGAACAAAAGCTCAACAAACATCTAGCTGAAGCCCTGGAGCAGGTGTGTTTGGATATGGATCTGTGTGTTCCTGTTGTGTGTGTGTGTGTGTCTATCTGTCCATGAGGCTTACACACCCGACTCTGTGTTATCGCTGTTGTTTTTCTCTTACACATCAGTAGATAATGATAAGGCCGTAAGCACCTGAGCGTGTCAAGCCAGCTGTTGCTATTGATGCATATCCTTCTGGCTATGTGTCTGTTGATGGAGTTTTATTGTTTACGTCAGCTATCCAAATGTCAGCAAAATAAGCAATATCTGAATAACATGATTTATGGGATAAATGTGGGTGTGCTGTCTGCTTTTGTGCTGTTGTCCTTTTCTTGTTTTTTCGTTTTATGACCATTCTATTGTCTTTTACTTCTGGTTCTGTTGTCTGTGGTCTCCAGCTAAACTCTGGGTACAACAGCACTGGCAGTTCAGGTGGGCTACCTGGAGGCCAGATCACGCTGAACATTCAGAAGGTAAGGATTCATAGGTTGTGTCTTTTTATGTCTCATTATGCCTCCGGGCCACAGCCGTGGCCGGAGGCATAATGTTTTTGGGTCGTCCGTCCGTCCGTCCGTCCGTCCGTCCCATTAGATTTTGGTGGTCAAAGGTCAAGGTCACTGTGACCTCACAAAAGACGTTTTTGGCCATAATTCAATAATTAATACGCTAATTATGACAAATGTCTAATAGGATAAAATGATGAAGTGATGACATTTTATATCCAAAAGTTCAAAGGTCAATTCACTGTGACATCATAATGTTTTAATTACCACTGTAGCTGAGAAAACAATCTTGGGTCATTCTACAAAAACGGTGGAAGTGCTGTCACTTACTTTTACAGACACCAAAATCCTTTAAGTTGACCTAATAAGCACATTAATTATATATGTTCAATAAATAAAAACTGTCCTTGCAATGATAAAACAAAGTTTATTGGCGGAGGCATACAACCACAAGGCGGTTATTTCTAGTTTTTGCATGCAATGTTCATAACTTATTTTTTTATAACATATACCTAATATGTGTTTACCTTAGAATGCTTTATTATTTTTGTCCAATACAGTCATACAGCATTGTTATTATCACGCTTGCCGAAAAAGGATACAGTGCTGGCAAAACATTGGTTTTTACTTGACAAATTTCTCCTGTTTGCCATCTATATGCACACTGTCTTTGTTTTCATACTAGTTTGAGAGTCTGAATGCAGAGTTGGAACAAAACCAGGAGTTGGCAAACAGCCGCATGGCAGACCTGGAGAAACTGCAGCTGGAGCTCCAGGAGGCTGTGAGGGAGAGCGAGAAGCTCAAGGTAATGCTGCAGTCCCTGGATGGGCTATTAGAAGCATTGCTATCAATACATGTAGTGGTCTATCAATATTCTAAATGGCACAATCACATTTTCCTGCAACAAGTCCTTTTCATCTATAGTTGATGTTATAGTGTGGCATCAGACTTCCATGTCTCAACCTTCACCTGTCCTCTCAATCTCCATCCTGCTTTCCCAGATGGACCTGCGGAATATTCCAGAGGAGGTTGTGAAGGAAACCCCAGAGTACAAGTGCCTCCAGTCCCAGTTTTCCCTGCTGTACAATGAGTCTCTAGGGGTGAAGACCCAGCTGGATGAGGCACGGGCCCTCCTGCTCACTGCCAAGAACGCCCATCTCCGACAGATTGAACACATGGAGGTAACTCTCAGAGGATGGTGTTTGTGTGAACACATTCCCATGAAGATTCCCATGAACGCTCAACACTGATGAATATTGCTGCTCTCAGCAGTTTCAGTAAAAGCAGACAGGCAGATATTACGTTCATATTATGATAGAACTATTTAAAGCAGTGGTCTTCAATCCTGGTCCTCGGTCTTACACTATATTATGTAAACCTAAGGCCTTAAAAGGTCTTGAATACAGGTAGACAAATCTTTATAAGCCTTAAATAGATTAATTTTAGAGGTCTTAGAAATGTTGCACTTTCATGGCAGATATTTCTTGGCAGTTTACAGTTCTCATTTTCACCTTTATTTCACTTGCGAAACTGGCCTTATATTTCATTCTAACTGTTGTTCAAAAGATTTTAAAAAGTCTTAAATTTAACTTGACGGAACTTATAGACACCTTGCACACCGTACTAGTGACCCAGGAAATAAGCAGGTCGACCGTAAGTGTGAAAGGGGAATTAGTGAGAACATGTTCATCAATTCCTTACTGCTCTTCAACTGTTCAGAGTGACGAGCTGTCCCTTCAGAAGAAGCTGCGGACTGAGGTCATCCAGCTGGAGGACACACTGGCCCAGGTGCGCAAAGAGTACGAGATGCTGCGGATCGAGTTTGAGCAGAACCTGGCAGCCAACGAGCAAGCAGGTACCGTCCAAAACACACCCTCATATCAGTCACTCTATTAAGAAGGAAGGGAAAATATGCTGCTGTGTTGTGGGATAGCATACATTGTCGCAGTGGAGTATAGTGGTGAATAGACAGATCACTCTTTCATCTTTACCTTCTTAGTTTCACACAGTCAATGTGGGCGATGGGTGGTCTATGGATCATGTTTTGTGTATTTTATAAACATGTTTGATGGCTATGTCCGTTGTTGAATTTATTTATAGGTAACCTAATTTCTGACAGAAGCTGGCTTTGCTGCTATAACCTAGTGCAGACTTCATAAATGTATGACACATGAGAACATCCATCATTCCCACTCCATTCCTCATAGAGGCTGTGGGAGCTATAGGCTCTAGTTTGCTCTCTATGTCTATATTTTGGGATAGGAAGTGTTCCAAGTTTTCTTTTTCTCTCCAAAATTTTGGAGAATATACTATTGAAACAACTCCTACAGGTGGTGGAATTAAATAATTTCTTTGTATGTATGTTTGTTTTTTGGTGACAAGTTCAACCCAGTGCTGAATCTGCCCTTCTCAGGAATTCTAATGATGAATGCAGGTTATGGACCGTGCTTCCAGTGAGATTCAGTGCTTCTGACCCTAAACTAAGTGCAGCCTTTGACACAACTGATCACGCTGTTCAAATTGATGCATTAAGGAACCTGCCCAAACATTTTTTTCATTTGGGTGATGATATCTCTTCTGTTTCATTATGTGTGGTGCACTTCAAGGCTCAATCATTGTGGCGATACTGATTACACATTAGTTGTCAGCATAGCCTCTCCTTTAACTGCCATACTGGTGATACTCAGCTGTTGCTCTCATTGGCCGAGTGCGTTACTCCGTAGCTGATGTTGAGGACTGGATGTCCCAAAACTTAATCCAACTAAATTTGGACAAAACTGCTACTAAATCCATCTGACACGTGGTCTTTTAAGTCTGTACATAATGCTTGTATCTGAGAATCTAGGCGTTGAATAATTTCTTCACTTAGAGCAACATACTAATAAGCAGGTTCAGACTTGTTTTTAATCAACTTTAGAAGATTGCAAAATAACAACTCTGAGAGATTTATACATGTGTTTTTTTATCATCTTACCTTGACTAATGTCCTTGTCTCTTGGTTTGCCAGTCTGGCAGCTCTAGACTGTGCAAAACTGCTGCTTACATTTTACTGACAAAGTTGGACGTCATGGGTTCTTATTGCCTGTATTTTAGGTTAACTGTCCTAGTTTCATTGATTCATTTGAAATTGATTTAAGATTTCACTCATTACTTTTATAGCTTTGTCAGGTTGGACTTCTTGTGCTATAGGATAGTCTGAGATCCTTAGGCGGGGCCTTCCTGGCCAAGTGGCCATTTCATAATCTAGGCTAAAGACCAAAGGTCATTGGGCCGTTTTGTCTGGAGCATAGGCTGCCAAAATCTGTTATCTTGTAAATCTCTTCTTAAAGCACATGTGGTTTTAATCAGTGTCCAAGATTTTATTGTTTATCTTTGCTTTTATTTATTGTGTTATTTTTTCATAAAACACATGGTAACATTGTTTCAAAAAGTGCTATATAAATTAGGTTTATTGTTATTCTCAGAGCAAGCAAATATGATGGTGTAACCACCATATACTGCCACTTCCCTCCTTTAAAGATTTTTTCTCTATACCGGTCTGGGGATAAATATACGGTTTGTTCATGTTTCCTAAATTCTTTCCAGAATCTGATGATCGCTAAAGTCGAGCATGTTGACACATTTCCCTTGTTCTGCTCTTAGCACAGATTATGGTTAGCCAAAACCAGAACTCATGTTGACTCTCCTCTTTATCAGCCTGGCCATCATGCTCTCTTTCTGCTCTCTCAGGACCAATAAACAGAGAGATGCGACACTTAATCAGCAGTCTGCAGAACCACAACCTCCAGCTGAAAGGTGATGTGCAGCGCTACAAGAGGAAGCTGAGAGAAACACAGATGGAGATCAACAAGGTAGACGATACGATTCATAGTCGTGTGATATGTAATCACCAGTTACATTGAGATGCAAAGAGCCGTTCTTAAGCAATACCGAAACAATAGTAGTATACGTTTCCTCTGATGCTATTCACTTTGTTAATCAGCGTTTTTGGACTAAACGCTGTGTTTGCATTATTAGAATCGGTGAGAACCTTTTTGATGTGACATTTTGTTTTTTGCTTTGTCAACAGTTGCGGTGCCAGAGTGGCGACACCGGGGTTCTCATCCTGGAAGAGACAACGAACGACGGCGTGGATGTGAAGAAAGAGGAGGATGAGGACCAGGAGGAGGAGGAGGAGAGGAGGAAGGAACTGGAGAGACAGCGGGCCCGGGAGAGAGAGAGGGAGGCTGAGAGAGAACGAGAGAGGGAGCGAGAGAGAGAGAGGCAGCGCAGCGAGGAGCTGAAGAGAAAAGACTCTGACACACTGAAGATGCTCAGAGGGGAACTCAAGTAGGTTCCCTTTTCTTAAACAATTCAGAATTTTAAATCATAGCTGGTGGAAAAAGTTACTGAAAAACAAGTAGACAGTCACTCCCAATCAATTTGTCTAGGTTTTTGTTTCATCTGACTGCTTTGTGATTGTTTACAAGCTGCACACAGAAGCACAACACTATCAAGGCCAGCCAAAAAATACAATACTATTCTGTTTTTGTGTAGCTAGTCGCTTTTTGTTTTGTTCTGTAAGTGAGCGTCTGGTGCTGATTTGTAATGCTAGAAGCAATGTCATTAAGCAAATGTGTGAATGTGGGTTTAGAAGCGCTCAACTCATCACACTGATGATGTTGTCTCATGTCAGTCTAGTTTCTTTGTCCTCACTAACCTGTCTAACTATGTCCTCCTCTCAGGAAAGCCCAGGAGTCCCAGAAAGAGATGAAGCTACTGTTGGACATGTATAAGTCTGCCCCAAAGGAGCAGAGGGACAAAGTCCAGCTCATGGCAGCTGAACGCAAATCCAAAGCTGAGGTTTGTTCACTTTCTCTATTAGACATCCTTCAAAAATGTCTTCACATAATTCCTTTGGGCATATAACAGAAAGGTGTTCATGAGCTGCTAATAGGAAAACTTTCACACCTGAAGTTATATGCGTTAACAGTCGTCTGTCTCTAATCTGGACCCACCCAGGTGGATGAGCTGAGAGTGCGAGTGCGAGAGCTTGAGGAGAGGGAGAGGAAGGAGAGCAAGAAGCTGGCTGACGAAGACGCCCTCAGGAAGATCAGAGTGGCAGAGGAGACAATTGATCATCTACAGAAGAAACTTGCTGCTACTAAACAGGTGTGTTCCTCACTCATAACCATATCAGCGCATGATAAGTGATGTGGCACGAAATGAAACTCCAATGGGGCATTCATTTTTCAAACAATTCTCTATTTAAAAATTTACCGGAAAGGTGTAGCCTATTGTGAAAAAATATTTGTTCTGTCAGTCATACCGTTAAAAAACGTAGGTCATAACAGCAAAATGACGTGCAATATGACGTAAGTGTGAATTAAACTTTAACCTGTTTCACTTCCTAAACATTTTAAGCCTTTCAGCACTGCAATAAACAAGATAAAAGCCTGACAATGACAAATACTTAAGCAAATAGACCTAATAAGCATAATGACTACAAAGCATGAACTCAAGCATGAACTAAACCTTTGGGCCTGAGCACCTCTTGATATATATATAGGCCATCTGTGTTAAGAATGAAAGTAGTACAATAACTATCACATTGGCCTAAGAGCAAACTGCTCCTAATCTTAGACAACCAAAGAGGAAATGAAAGCTTATGCTGTGGCCTGGAACTTGAATCTAATCATCTGGTTACTGTTCAAAGTTGTCTGTAATGTTTAGTGCCTTTTAAGATTCCAGATGCAGTCTTTGTTGGTAGCAACACATTTGCAAAATTTTTGTACCTCCAGGTCATCATCTTTTTTTTTTAATTATTTTAATAGCTTTGATCTCATTGTCTGTAACTTCTGTCTGTGATTTCAGTAAAATATATACAAAATCTATAGGCACTTGGAAGCTGTTATCATGGCAGTGATGTGCAAGTTGGTCAGTGAATCGGGAGTAACTGGCGTAACTGAATGAAATGAGAGAAGGTGAATGGTTTGTTCTTTCTCAAGTTTGAAAGAGCGGAACCCTTAAAAAAAACGAATTGTGATCGAGCATGGGATAAGTAGTGGTTTTTGAGAGGATTTACCAGACAAACTTTCTAACTGTTGAATCTTGCCCAGGTAGGTCTCTTCCCATGCAAAACTGTGTGCAACCTGTAGCAAACTGGAGCTAGAACGATGGAGTTCCTTGGTTAATTTAACATGATACAAGCGGCCTGTAATATTATTGTAAATGGAAGATTGATGACACACATCATCAGGTCTGAGCTTACTGATCATTTCCTTGACCTCGTCGTCCTGTAGATGTTTTCCAAGAGTTGAGACAATCTTAGGGAATTTGATTAGAAATTCACCAAACAAAGGGATTACGAGAGGATACCTTCGTGACAAGGAGACATTATAAAAACATTATGTGATTAGGCTCAAAATGTTGATTGAGTAATGTCATTGTAATGATATAATTTGAGTTGCATGGATTGCGGATACGCCCGCACTAGATAATGTAATACGCATGTCTTTCTCGTGATAATATTCGTTCAATTGTTGACCCTGCTGCCACCTTGAATTTGATATCAGTGGAGCTTAGGAGGTTATTATCGGACTTGGGGAGGAAAACAAGTTAATATGGAGCACATTGTCTTCACACAACTCATCTGCAGCGTGAGCCGTAAAGCACATTAAGATTCTTCATCCTGTAAGCTTCTATTGGACTAAAGAGGTAAAAAGTAAATAACAACGATGTGGTTTTTCAGGAGTGCAGGACATCCAAGTCCCATTTCAAATGGAGCTGTGTTCCTGTTTTTATTCCTGTATTTCTATGTTTTTGAATTGTCTTGACTGCATCTCTAAAATAAAAAATAAATTAAGAATGATGAATGCAAGGAGATTAATTTAGAACTGAAGTATAGACGCCAGAATAAATATACCCGACGCCAAAATTCTCTGTTTGCAGTCCCACTGTGATCTAGGCTGATAAGACGGGTGTATTTTTACATTTAAATCTTGTCTAGCGCAGTTTCAAAGTGATACATTGATGAGCCTAATAGTCATATTTGTCTGGGTGTACTAATGGTTGTGAGGTTTCTCTCTCCACCTGCTGGAAGGCTGAGAATACTATATGGCCTCAGGTGGCCAAGGCCTTGGGGGAGTGGCTGGCAGGGACACAGTTCTTTGACCATCTGCATACTCATGTTCCTTTGTTTGAAATAAGTTTGTGTAGTAACTGTTTAATTTTCAGCTTCTGAAAGTACTTTATTTTGGATTTTTGCATCTGTAAATAAGGAAATATCAACACTGGACATTCAACTTTTTTCACACTTCAGGAATTTTATCTAAAAACAAGACAGGAAAATGATTTCTTACTAAATGTAATTTTGTCCAAATGCATAGCATTATAGCATGTATATAAATTACAGACTACAAATGGTGATCAAAGCAGGTCCCACTCTTTCTTAAAGTGTCCAAAAGCAACAACAAAGGCACATGACTGCATTTCATCACTGCCATCTGTGTGTCATTCCAGGAGGAGGAAGCCCTGCTGAGTGAGATGGACGTGACCGGCCAGGCCTTTGAGGACATGCAGGAGCAGAACAGCCGGCTGCTGCAGCAGCTAAGGGAGAAGGACGATGCCAACTTCAAGCTGATGAGCGAGCGGATCAAATCCAACCAGATCTACAAGCTGCTGAAGGAGGAGAAGGAGGAGCTGGCTGACCAGGTTCTCACCTTCAAAACCCAGGTGAAAGACTTTGATGGAGTCATCTTTATTGTTTTCATCTGGAAATACAGTATCAATCGTTTTGCTGTGGCTGGTACTCAAGCATTGACTGGTTACTGTTGCTGCCTCCCTCAGGTTGATGCACAGCTGCTGGTTGTACAGAAGTTGGAGGAAAAAGAGGGCATCCTGCAGAGTTCACTAGCCGCTCTGGAGAAAGAGCTGGGTGTCCGGACACAAGCATTAGAACTCAACAAGAGGAAGGTGAGTTGAGAAATACCATCGATAATAATCACCTTTAAAGTAATAAACCACAACTTTTTCATATAAATAAATGTCCGTTTTGCAACTCTCTATCACCAATAAATACCATACAATAGTGATTCAGTGCTTTTACATTTGCTCAGGAGAAATGCTCTGCTACAAAGGAAGTGATGTGTGTGTGTTTACAGAAGCAACAACAGCAGTCTGTCTGGAATAAATATAAGAAAAAGAAGAAATATAACAAGCTGCAGTCTAGAATGTACTGAGTACAAAACACCAAAGCAATGACTGCTAATGGGTCACCAAAATCAAGAAAAGCAAGAATCTTGTAGATTATCACTATGCACAGGACTGAATCTCAGTAGTTGAAGCACAAAAAATAGAACCAAAATGGCTAAGATTTATTCCAGTTTACTACGTAAAACAATTACTGTTACCGCACTGGAATCTCAACATGACTTTTTTATTGAGTGTGTCCGGTTCCTTCCTCGCTGCAGGCGGTGGAGGCTGCCCAGCTGGCGGAGGACCTGAAGGTGCAGCTGGAGCACACCCAGGCCAAGCTTAAGGAGATCCAGGTCTCCGTGGCTGAGAACCGCACCGCCCGGGAGAGAGAGAGTGGCAACCTTAAACGAGCACAGGTATGTTGAATTTTGGTACTGGGGGTATCGCTCATTAGAATCCCAAGTTCTCACCAAACTTATAACAGGGTTCTCACTTGAAATCCTTGAAGGTTTGTGGATTTCAGAAAACTAAAATAAAGCCTTAAAAGGTTTTGAAAATGACTGGGTAGCCTTGAAAAAGAAAAATATATAGCACCCATATTCATCAATATGCCTCAGTTCTCTTTACCTCTCTCCCTCCTAGGATCAACACTTAACATCCTGATGAAAATTTTAAGATGGATATTTACTTTGATCTTTGAAATGAAAGATTTCACTGTGATTTCTCAACTTGACAATATCATGAGCAAAAACTCAGAGAATGTCTGATTTTAACCAGTGTCATTTCTTGCCCCAAAACATGCCAATTTTGAGTCCTTTATTTAATTGAAAGTCATTGGGAAGACCATATTAGGAGTGAGTGGGTTTGAAAATAGGTTGTGGCTTTAACTCTCTCTCTGCCTTCCAGGAGGATTTGTCCAGACTGAGACGGAAGCTGGAGAAACAGAAGAAGGTCGAGGTTTACACCGATGCCGATGAGATCCTGCAAGAGGAGATCAACCAGTACAAGGTGAGAGAAAGGAAACATTGTTTATGTGCCATTGGAGGAATCGCATATTCAGGCACTCACATCTGTATAAGACAGGGCATTAAATAATTTATAACTTTGACCTCAATCAGCGACCAAGAAATTGCGACATCGACAGGTTTCTGGCACAGCCTACTGTGGACCGTTGCAGGCAGAAATATGAAAGTCACAGTTTCACAATGGAGATGAGACGAGAGCAGAGATCAAACAGATAAACAGAGCAGATCAAACAGAAACGTCTTGTGAAGAGGTGATATATCACAGTGCAAAATAATGCTGCTTTGTCGTTTGTTTTTTGGCTTGAGAATGAAATGTGTTGCGATGCCAGACACTAACTTGCAGCACCGTCCCCCGTTTTTTAGCAGTAAAAAATGCAAAGGGGGGGGGCGGGGGCTTGCTTCCAAAATGGAGAGTATGGGCCAGAAAGTGAGTTTTAGAAAGCCAGAATTCCCAGCACACTGCGAACTAATCGTTGAGCCACTGGTATTGATCAACAACCCTATCAAACCCCCACAGATATATTATGGTCATTTTGCGCTATGGGGTTGTAAAAATCTTACTTAATGCATCTTTAAACATTAACTGTTTTACCATCCACTAAACAGAGGTAATTAATAGTGTTAGCAAGTCATTGTTTGACCCATATAAACTGTATTTCTCCCTCGCTCCAGGCCAAGCTGCGCTGCCCCTGCTGCAACACACGAGACAAGGAGACGGTGCTCACCAAGTGTTTCCATGTCTTCTGCTACGAATGTCTGAAGACGCGGTATGACACCCGGCAGAGGAAGTGCCCCAAGTGCAACTGTGCCTTCGGAGCCAACGACTTCCACCGCATCTACATCACCTAATTCGCGTAGAGACACAGGAGAGAAAGAAGAGAACAGTAGACGGAACCAAAGGAGAGAAAAGTAGAGGAATGACGAAGGAACTGAGGATGTTTTCAAAGAGGCAGACGTTTCGGGGATATCAGAGGCTTGTGTTTTCCCATTTTAATCTCTCTTTGGAAAGACTTGTTTTACCGCATCATTGCCAGTTGGTGCTTCAGTTTGTGACCAAACAGATAGTGAGACTTGACTGAGTGAGTGTTGTGCTGTAGTTAATAAAACACAGTTGTTTGTGCACATGGTGATGTTCTTACATGTTGACGCTCTGCACTGTTTTCCTGTCTTGTCTTTGCAGTTCTTGCCAATGTTAAACATCTTTACTTTTAATGAACTGGGCCCATGTTTTTTTTTTTTTTTAAAGATTCTTTAGAGTTTTTAATGTATTTAAAAACGTTGAACTTCGCTGGTACATGGTTGGTCTTTGGATTATTTTGTCCTGCTGGTTTTGGAAATCCTGTGAATCCAGTGAAGCTGAAATTTCCCTCAAATTTCCAAGCATCCATCCATTTCAAATCTGAGTGGACTGCATGTACAAAACTAAAGATGTTTTTTTTAGTATTACATAAAAAGCAACAGCCTCTCTAACTTTGCTTAGGTTGTAGTATTAACAATGCCTAAGAGACAACAGCTTAGTTTGGCACCCAGTCAGCACATACAGGAGTGTTTGGATCACCTTGGGCAAAGTCCTCAGTGTGTGTGTTCATCCTGTTACCATGGTTCCTGTTGGAGAGTTTGACACAACATCTGCAGCTTATAGTGCCTCATTACTGATGAAATCACTCCAGTGGAAAGTCAGCTCATATGGGTGTCCTTAGTGGGCTGTGCTACTCCAGGTCCTCCTAGACCACTTTACGAAAGGTTACCCCTGACATCCAAGTAGAAAAACATCTGTTTAACAACACGGTTCGGTCTTAATTGAACCAATGAAACCCCTTTTCCTCCATTCTGATGATGTGAGCTCTTTAATGAGAGTTTGGGCAGCGTCTGTTTGACGTTAGCTCTTGTGGGAAAGGCAGTTCACACCATGTCGCACACATAAAAGCTTCCAGGCTGCAAAAAAAGAGGGTCTATGATGTGAAAAAAAACAAAATCCTCCTCATGCACTGGGGAAAACTTGAGATTTTGATGTAATGATGAAGAAATGTCTGAATATTTAGGTTGGTCATGATAGGTGGGCTGTGGTTGTTTTCTCATATGGACATGCATAACCTGTCATAAATAAATTAGAACGGTTTCCATTTTGTGCATAGTGATAATTTGTGTGCCAAGCAGCACAGATGTTGTGTAATTACTGCTGGTCTTCATTATGTAGCCGAGAGAAAAGTTGAAAAGCGGCCAAACTGATTGCACTTCAGGCATGCGTCCACTGGCTTTGTTATTGCATTTTTGTGTAGCGGGCTCCACCCTGCCCCAGACTTTAATATCACGACCCTGCGTCAGCGACATTAAATATTCAAATGTGAGTTTTTAAAAAAGCAACATTATCACAGCGTGATAGGGTGGCAGCTGCAGAGAAAGCAGTGAAGTGGAGGAAGATAAAGGTTTTCTGTTACTCCGAGCAGAATTTCCCATTAATGTGAAAATGCAAATATTACATAGTCTAAATGTCGTCTTTTGACTCAAGTCTGCAGTTATTGTTCCTCTTCTGTGTATGGGACCCAGACTCATGCCAGAGACTTGTGTTTTTTGGCAGCGAGACGTGAATGACGTCGACAGGCGTGGTAATAACAATGAGAACACTATTAACTCCAGACTACACAGCCTCTCTAACCCGGGTGAAATGTGAAAAACCTCAAGGGTGGGGCCACATAAAATAAAGTGTATGGATTGAAAGGCATCTAACAAAGTCGATCCAATTTAAACTTTCACTTTTACTCTTTAACAAACGAAACCAAATAGTGTGGTAGTGAAGTTTCCTGTGAGTCTGGGTCGGATCCTCGGTGCGCGTAGAGGATCCGAGCAGGCTACAGTACATAGGAAATGACTCATAGGAGTTGAACTGTTAGCGTGGGTGTGTGCGCTATTAAAACAAGGCGCAGACTCCTCCGGGTGACTCACTCTGATGCTCGCTTTTCCATGGTGAAAACCAGCACGGATTGTTAATCAGATGAACTTTCGGGAATTGTGTAGCCTACAGCGAGCAGCCGACCCAGCACCGACATGGCTTCAAACGTCTTCTGCGCGCTGTGCGGACTTATTATTGCGGCCGTGACGAATTTCTATGGGGTGAACGCACAGAAAAGTAAGTAAAATAACTTAACACTTGTTTTTTTTTCTCCCAACAACAACAACTGTGATTTGTGTAAGCTGATGACTTGAGAAATACGTTACCGGAGAAATAGGTTACCGTAGATTTAAAATTTCGGCTTGATGATGGGATTATATAACTTTTATATTAAGTGTTTTTTCTCGGGTATCCTTGTATCAGTGAACACGGAATATGGTGGTCAGTCTAATGGAGTCAGATAATGGGGCTGCTTACAGAGCCGCTTCCTCTACCAGCTGCATTTCTCACCGGTTCCGCATTCCGATCGCCTTATTTCACCCCATCCATGCCCCTGGGTGAAAAGGACAAGCCACATGGAATGGTGCACTGCTAGTGTCCATTATGTGGAAAATTGTAAAATGGAAAAAAAAACATCTAAATATATAAAAAGGTTTCACAATTTCACAAAAATCCCAGTTTGTGACTTTCTTTCCCCAGCCCACGGAATTGATTATTTGGATCTGAGCACTGGGAACAGGCTGAGAAGTCTAAAGCACTGGACTATAGAGCTGGAACATAATAATGAACGACTGAATAATTGTATTGATAAGAACATTGCCATAGAAACAGTGCGATCTTATCTTACAGGCATTGGGCCAACTACATTTAAATAGACCTTAAAATCAAAACATTAGAATATACAATACATCTAGAAAATGTATAGTTATTTATTTGTATAATTTGGTATCTGGACATCTGGACATCAGCTGTCAGTGACACACCCCCAGCCCCCCGCCCCCCGCCCCCCCAAAATAACTTATGAGAAACTATAGGACCCCCCACCACACACCCATCCTCTTTGTCAGGTTAGATGTTGGGGTTTGTCAAGGTCTCTTGGTCATGAAAACTCATTTGATACAAAAAAAAGATGTTTAAACTTCATCTTTACTCAGTATTAACTGATTCTTTTGACAGTAACTTATCTTTTTTACCCATTATTTACAGGCAGAATTCTGAGCCATAATGCAACTCCTGTGGTTGCCAATTGTGAATCAAAATGATACCTCTTTGCTTCTGAATGTTTTAACATTGGCTAGTGGAAATGATGCCTTCCATGAATGTGTGATAAAGTGGCATAACCCATTGGAATAACCTATGTAAAGTCCTACATTGATTGAAACACACCCAACATTGTTCTTTAGTGCTTAATTGTTCAAGTTTTGATCAGGCTCAAAAATATTGCTGGAAAATGTTCTCAGTTTGAAATTAGCAGATTTTCAGGCTCTTGTCTGTTTTGAGCAGACAGGTTTGGTTTATGACTGGACAGAAGTGAAGGTCAGGCCAGGCTCAAACTTCACAGTCATGCTCTAATTCCTGCTGGTCACTGTTTGAGCCCTTCAGTCGGAGGTCACCTGGACCCGGGGGAAGGCGGACTAATGCTGAAAGCACGATGAGAAATGCTCACAAGATCGGTGACACATTTTACTGTGACCCCAATAAAGTGATTCAGCCCAGGCAGGCAGCGGTGCAGGCGGGCCCGCTGTGGCTCTGGAGGCAGGAGTGGATCATGTAACCCCCTCACTGCACATTCAGCCCGTCACAAGTCAAAGTCCTTCCACTTGACTTTTAAAACTGGCGCCTTTTCTAATGTCAGCCGATGAAGAGTGACTTCCACAGCCCGATCGACAGATATTGAGCGGCTTGTGTAATGTGACCGGCTTCAGACTCTTGTTGTAAACATGCAGCCTCTTCTGTTCTTGGACATATAATACAATGTAATCGGCAATGTGTGTGCTTTGACTGCACATGTATACTGTGATGTAGGCTACTCTAAAACTGAAATATCATTCTGGAAGCATTTTGGGTGTGAATGGTGAAACATACCAAGATAATCCAAGATAATGTTTCCTCAGAACAGTTCAGTCTGTGTTAAATTAACTTGGCCAACATTCGCACTCCCACAGCCATAAACGTGAGAGTTTTTTTTCCCACCTGTTAATCTGTACTGTCACTGTACAGCTTCACAGAGAATGAGATGCAAAAGATAGAAAAGATTACGTTGAAACTGATAGCACTACAAAAATATGTCGCTCATTTGGATGTAAAAGTTCAGACAAACACTATATGTCATCTTTGACACTTAAAACCATCATATAGAATAGAGATCCTGTCTAGCATGCACTTCATTTTGAGCTATTATGCACAGGATGAGCAATCAATAGAGCTGTCTACCGAAAACCGCTGTGAATAACCCACACCGCCAGTTTGATATTATCATTTTCATTCAAGGACAGCGCTAACCCAGTTTCCTGCATATTCATCTCTACCTTTAGTTTACGTCAAACTCCTTTTTTGAGTAGTTTTGGTATTGTTTTCTTTGATGACTGGAACAGCTGACTTTAAAAAAGGAAGATGACCTACGATGACTTGACGACATTCATGCCATATACCTAGTATGGTGGTATATTTTTACCATGTGGGAAAAAAAGAGTTTGCTCATGCAAATACACTTGCGACACTGAGAAGGAAGCATGATGAACATCATATTTATTATCTATCGAATATCTATAGATTATTTGCCTGTTTCACTCTTCTGTAACAATGTTTTTAATTATATGCCTGGCTTTTTTATTCATCTTATTCGCTTTTAAGTAGTGTTTTGTAGCACTGTTTTGAAAAAGCTGTGTATATGCTCTATGAATTAAGGATATAGGGTTTGTTAGATCTTAAACTTCATTCATTCGTGCATCACATCAGGTTATTAATGCATACATCATGCATTTACACCAAAGCCAGAGTTAAACAGTTGAGAAAATCCCACATCTGATAATACAGAATAACACACTTAATGTTATCTTTGCTGTTGTCTGTACATTGAGCTTGCTGTTGGCCTTTACTGTGTCAGATCTTCAGGCTAATTCCTCCCTTATCATGTAGGAAGTGCACAGCTTTAATTGTTCTACTGTCTGGCTGCCATAAAAAGATATGAAGGTTTCCATTGTGTCCAGAGAGGTAGACATTTTCTCTGTGTGTGTGCTTGTGAGGCTTGTTCACCGCAGCGGCTTCTTTCTCACAGATACTGTATAACACATGCCTTCATTCTCTGGAAGTCACACACGTACACACGCACACTCAAAACAATTCAGCGGAAGCACTTTGTGAAAACACATCCTGCTGTTCACACAACGGCCGCCTCACCGGGCTTGTGCCTGCGTAACCAAAATCACTGAGTAATTCTCTTTTGCATTTGAGCGCATCAGCAGACAGTCAACCCCAAAGGAATTTCCCATTTCGTTTCTTAAGAAGAAGAAACCCACAGCGTTTCTCAGCTCGTCGGCTTGACTCATACCATTTTATCTAGCATTCCAGCTCCATGTCTCCTGTGAGTCACCTGATTCTGTTTTTTTTTTGTTTTTTTGGGGGGGGAGAGGGAGGAGGAATTTTGGTGGTTTTCAAAAACATCTGCATCGTCCTCAAGGGAAGTCTGTCCCACTCCAAATATCATCATTCTCCTTTTCACATTACCACCACCGTCGTAATATTTCATGGGCTAGAGCGGTGGTAAATATTTTATAAATCAGCAAATGTGTTTTGCTTTGGGAGAAGTCGCATAAACACTCACAGGGTTTGGCTCTTGCAGAAAGTGTTCCAGCGGATGACTCGTGACGCTTTATAATGACATAACTAACAGCCGATCTCCAATGTTTTTCTGTGCGCAGGCCAATGTAGCAGTTCAGAGTTCTGGAATTCAGATGTGGATCTCTGTGTGCCATGTGCGTCATGCAAGCAGTACCCCAAGACGCCATCATGTAACACATGTAAGCAATTTAATCAGGTCAGATGGGCCTTCTGGCTTTGTGGTGCCATTAAAGTGTTATTGTGGTAACATGTCGCTACTAGCATGCTTTCTGTTGTTGATCTCATTATATCCAAACAGCAGTATCTTCCCTAACTCTTTGACCTCTGATGTGATGTGTTCCTCTACAGGTAGGCCTATATATGTAGAGGAGACATCTGACGTGTGGAGACTGGCGGCCATCACCAGTTTCTCGGTGCTGGCTGTGGTGCTGGTTGGTGCTGCGTTGATTATCGGGGTTATGGTGCATCGGCGCAAGTCGCAGAAACGGCCTCTACGTGGTAAGAGTCTTCTGTAAAAACCGATCTGAGGTTGACCTTTTTGGAGAGTGACTTTAGAGGGTTAAAATACACACCAATACACCCATTTTGTCAGCTGAAATCGCAAAGAATGGCTGCCCTAGAGAAGAGTGTCCCATCCTCCCCAATTGAGACTCTGTAGATTCACTCTATTTTCCCAAATTTAATTCTGGTGTCGGGTGTGGACTCTTCTCTACGGAAGAGGATTAATTTATTTGTGAAAAATTTATTTGTGTTCTGAGTTTGAAGTCAGAATTCTGAATTTATTCTCAGAAATATGACTTTAAACTCAGAATGTGAGAATTTTGACTTTTTTTTTCAGAAGTCTGACTTTAAACTCAGAACTCAAATAAATCTTTCACATGTGGCCCTAATCCTCTTCCGTGCTTCTCCACCTACATGAAGTGACAAATCAAAACTTAAAAGAGAAATACCAACTGTCTCTACTCAGGGAAAGTTGGACTCACCAACATTAGATCCTCTGCCTCTCTCATCCTTTCAGTTTCCCTAAAGCATCACAGACCCGCCAGGCTGGTAAACATGAGCGTGCTGTGTGCAGTTTACCGATGTCACGCTACATGATTTCTGTGTATTAAGGCTTTGCAGTCGCGTCTCAAATCTCTTAGAGACCACATCTGGTGCCATCATGGAGGTCCATGTGAGAATGGGCTGTACGCAAATAATATCTAAATATATAACAACTGGGCTAGAAAAGAGAAACGCCTGAGAAAGACTGGTGTGTGTGTAGATGCATTCAGTAACGTTAACATTAATCCGTAAAAGTAAATAGTCTAATAAGGTAAATTTCTGTCCAAATTTATGTCACTGTGAGACAGAAACTCTTCTTCTTCTCTGGTCACTTTGTGTAGCTTTTAAGTATTATTGTGGTTCAGCTGAATTTTGCATAACCCCTTGTAAGTAGGGCTGGGCGATATGGTTGAAATCAATATCACGATAATCATAAGGATTTTTCTCGATATCAATATTTATCACGATATGGTTCATATATGCAAAATCACGTTAAATAATCAAATTAATGTTCATCTCATTGAACCGAATGGTAATGTTAGGTGTGATGTCAAACAAAAAAGAAATATTCAAATAATATTCCTACCATACCTCAGTTTTTAAGTAAAATTTGCTTGTCATCATCAATTTAGACAGCTGAAATGTGTGTCACGATATTAAAATATCTTCATATCATCACGATATGATTCCACTGAAAGACGATAAACGATAATATTGAATTATCGCCCAGCTCTACTTGTAAGTTGTCTCTATTGTGAGTTTTAGTCTTTAATATTGAGACACCTTTAGTTATTAGTTATGCTGAGTCAGGATAATAACAATAGTGAAATGTGTTAATATGGTAACAAGGCCAATTTGTCACAGCACTGATTCCAAAGACAAATGAATGCTGGGTAAAATAATCATGTTTCTCTTCCTTTACTACAGAACCCATTGAAGAAACTGCGGGGCCACTTTATCAAGCTTAAACATTTGAGTAGGTATACTTTTCACTTTTCACTGTGTTAACTAGGGTTAGACTGATATATATCAGTCTGATATTGGCCTTTGAATATAAATCAGATATTGGTCAGTCAGTGTTTCCCAGTGCTGATAGGATGGAGGAGAGGATATGATTTTATTCAACCAGCTTCCTGGGTGTCAGTGTGTAAAAACAGCACTGAAACCTGCCTCACCTGCCTTAAGAAGCCTATGAATTGCCTTTGTATGGATTTTCACTGGGTAAATAATTTAATTCTGGGGACTGAATCCTTGTTTTTTGGGGAATTTCTGGTCAAATTTAAATGTACAGTACAAAACATGGCTATTGGCAGCTTCCAAAAACCCCAAAACATCTATTTATCACCCTTCAAAAACCCATCTCTCGAACCCTAGTCACGACATGTTATTAATTCTAAATGTGAGTAATATTTTAATCTTGTATAGTTTATGACAATGACCAGGCACGACACTCTCTCTGTTAAATAGACTTTTTATCTTGGCACCACATTAAAAATGCGACGTTTCGTTCTCATTGATTGCCCCCATCTGTAAAGCAGCATCTCTTCTCTACGTTTGTTTGAGCTCAATCTTTTTTTTTCTTCTTGAACCTTGTATAGTTTGACATAACGTGAATGTAAACTCACCAGACTTTAATCAGTCCCATGTCTTCCACAGCCTCATCTTTCTCTGGAAACAGATGTGACGGAACCAAGGAAAGACTGGTTCAGAGTCAGAAGACGCTCTGTGCCATGAACTGTACTCTGACCACAGGGTATCTTTTGAGTAGAAACGGACCATTTTAATTTATTATACTGTTCAAAGCAGAGATGTGCTCAGTTCTCATACTCGGCGTAGGTTCAAGTGCGGATACGAGTCCAACAGTGCACTGATCATGTGACTTACAAAGAGCAACTCTCACACCTCTTTAGGAATAGTGACGATATTATACTAGCGGTGGTATCATTTTCACATTTTACTTGCCTTAATATTAGAATTCTTATAAAATTTGGATTTCGAAGCCTTTGTCGTGTACATATATAGTGTATATATATATTTTTAGATTCAGAAATTTGAAACAAAACTGCAGTCATCCTTCCAGAGTGACAGACGCCGCCCCAAAACCTGTATTGTATTTTCTATCACCAGCAGGACTCCAGTGAATGTAACACAGCTTTTGTTGCCTGCCGGGCCACAGTTTGGTTGCCTGCTATCCAGCCGGGTTAGGAGGGGTCTATTTGCTGGTCATTTACCACAACAACAGCCTCTTTTAAGATGAACCACAACAAGTGAGCGAGACATACTGTTAGGCACATCAAGGCCATTTGAATGTAGCTATACTTTTTTTAGGTGAAATGTATTATCCCTGCCAGTACCTTCATTTTAGAACGTGTGTACCTGTTCTTTCGAGAGCCTGATACACAGTAATAGTTCAAGTTGTTGATAAAGGGAGTGAAACTTTCTTATGCACTGTTCCTGGGTCTCCTGAGAACAAAAACTGACCCTCCATTGCAGGTCATTTTCAATATTGTTTCCATGTTACAAAGTTGTGATTTGTTTTGTTTTTTTGGTAGGATTTTGCTGTATTACCCCCAATTACCCACATGTTATTGTCCCTGTGGTAAATAACATGTGAGAGTATCAGTGCTTGTAGGGCAGGATGTTTGAAACACTAGACATGCAATCCCAAAACTGCTAACAAGATATGAGAAGGTTGCAAAGAATGTACTGTAGTGAAAATTGCACCTATAATGTCTTAGGTGGAGCTACATAATCACATTAGCTACTAACTCTGACCTGTCAAATCCTTTCAGATCTCCAACAGGGCAAAAGGTATGTAATGTCCAGAAGTCTAGCAAAAAGTGGTCGCATGAATCATTGAGTGATTTGAGGGAAAAAATAGTTTGTTTTTTTCACTTTGCTTCCCAGTTTTTGTTTTTCAAAATGATCTTTATCTTCAAACTATCATGTGGCACCTGTTCCTTAAGGTGATGCATCAAGAGAATTTGCCAGGCAAAATATTGAGATATGTGGTGTGTGACTGACGATGTTCTGTTCAGATCATGTTGTGGATCTGCTTATGGGTAAACTGCTCGCCCCCTGGCAGTAAAATTGGGGAATTCATTAAAATACAGATACTTGCATTTTTTTTTTATATCTTTATATTATTTATTTTTTAAAGTATCTTGCCATGTTGAGTTGCATCAACTGCTACATGTGGATATTGATCGTCAAAGGGACTCCTGTGAAGATTTTTTTACAACTTCTACCAGGCCAGCCAACATTGTTACTGAGCAATAACTAACATTTTTCTGCATATTTTTCTTGCTTTCTAGATGTGTGTAATTGTATATACATGCACTGGCTTCTTTTAGTTAATGCAATGTTACAAATAAACTGTGCTTTGTGTACCAAATGTATTTTCACAATAAAATTGACAACTTTCATTAAAAATGCAAGGATTATTGATCTGCAAACATGTCATTTACCATTATTTTTAATTGGAAACATTCTTATATCTACTTTGTTATGAGCAGCTTAATATGTAATGATATACATCTCACATTCACTATCTGAGAAGAATATAGACACAGAACACATTGTATTTTCCAAGTCATTTAATTTCAACAACTAATTTTCAATAATTTGCTTATATTCTAAACTAAGTTCTAACAAAGAAGTAAAAATCTACGCTTCAGAGTGACAAAATAGTTATATAAATATGAATTAAATATTGAGCAGACTTGTTTTTGAGCACTAAAAATTCAATAAATCAGAATGTGTGGTATATGCTTTTTATTACACAATAGCTAATCTAGCAGTTTTCTCCTGCAGAAGAAAATCTTGCCATAAATGTACAGAGATCCAACCAATATTTCATCCTAATATTTACAGAGCTCTGAGATAAACACATGACACAAATACTAGGCTGTGATTGTGATCAATGACAGAGGAGTGAACATGTAAGTGCCATAGGAGAAGGGACCGGGATCATTTTGGAAAACAATAAGTCAGTTTACAGTTTTAACTGAAATGTTGACGTGTCATTTTACATGTAGGCTACCATGGCATATGAAAATACATTACAGTCTAACCCTAACCCAGTCTAAATCATCACAATTAATGCACGTAAGATTTTAAATAATGTAACAAAATGGCAGATGGCAAGTTGTCAAGACTGTCATGGTTTTGAAGGCTATTGTTTGTATCCAGAATATACTGAATCTGATAATGTCACTGTACTCAATACAATGGTAAGACATAAAACAAATGAGAGATGAACTGAATCCATGCACTGAAACAACATCTTCTAAGAGTTCAGCATATTGCTTAAATATTACGACCCGCAAACTCAGGTGAGGTGAACTATCAGACAGCCCAGCCAACTCGTTCACGGTCAACTGGAGACGAGTCCCTGGAGGAAAAAGCATCGACACCCCGACAAACAACCGTCTCCACTGGTTGGCTGCATTATTACAGACTTCACTTCCCCTTAGGCTACAAGCTTCTCTACTACCAAATGTGCAAATACAACTTTGAAAATGGCAAATCGCAGAGAAGGAATCATGTTGTGGTGAAAACGGCTCTTGCAAACCATGAAGTAAAACCATTAAGTTGATGCTTCATAGATTATCAGTCTATGTGTCTTACAATTACTATCAAAGTTTGCATGATTACAGTGTATTCTCTAGAATTAAGCTGCATGAGGCATTAAATATCAGTTGCTAGGTAGGCAGGGCTTTTGATGAGGTATTTCATACGTCTGACCAGTGCCACACATATTAATATATGAAATGTAACGTATAAGGCATAAAGAAAATCAAATTTCATACTGTTAAAATGACACCGAAGGCCATGTGTTCTCCACTCTCCTAGATTTCTGATTTGTCAAAAAAGAAACGGCCAAAGGAACAACAGGCACCATAGACAAATAAAAAAATAATTAACCCAAAGAATCAATAATTGCACATTTATCACAGAACAGTAAGTTGTTAATTGACAGTGAAGATGTAACTGGTTCTTTTCTTTAAACCCATAAAGCTAAGTTTGTAGCAATACTTGTGCTTACCTGAAATTAGGAGTATTGACCACATATACTGATGTTTTAACATACAAACAAAAAATACCATAAATCGTCATATTTTGTTTGTCTCATATACAGCTTTTGAGGGGAAAAACCATTGATGGGGACAGGAGCAAAAAGGAACCACTTTCACTTCACTGTTGCAATACTTTTGCCACCGAGTGCATAAAGACATTTTAACTAGTTGTGGCTGAGCAGGTTAACAAATCAGAAGATTAATAATATTCCAGAATAAACAGAATTCTCAAATCAGAAACATGAAAAAGACAAAATAAACATTGTGTTCTACAGTATACCAATTACAGTGAGAAAAGGTTTGTTCACATGAAACGGTTAATTGCTACAATCGACTTACATTTTAGGCACTGGCACTTAAATATAACTGATGCTTCTCATAGGTTCGAGGGGGATTACAATTCAAGAGCATGCAATGCATGTGAAGTTACAACAAAATGTATCAACAATGTTACAGAGAGACAATGGACAAGAAAGTTGACAATTACATGAGCAAAAATATAAAGGTGTAGAAATGGCACAGGTGAAAAATATCATGCTCAGTTCAGAAACTGATTATCTACAATGTTTTACACATCAGGTATGTTCCTTTTGAAGGTTTCCCCTGAGTGTTGCCAATAACACCGTCCTTGGCTAATTCATTCCTACCTGTTGTAACTGAGAACTGCGGAATTACAAATCGATTGATGAAGTTCCTTAAAGGCTACATGAGTCTTAGAAGACGCAATTTTTTTTTACAACATTCATAAAAAGTTTTTCTATTAAAATATGCACAGAAAATAAAATCAATAGAACAGGAATAAATTATTAAATACATCCATTTTAGCATACAATGCCACTCAAACGTGAACTTGAATATTATTAGCAGTACAACCATTTACTTGATTACATGATTTCAGTAAATCACTTTGCCATTGACCTTTGAATACACCCAGAGGTATTTGACTGAATAACAGGCTTGCCCTATGTGAAATCTCAAAGGAAAGTGACAGTCCTTCGACACCTATGGCAAAGCTGACAAAAGGATTCAGAGATAAATATAGTCTGTATATTTTCTTTTGTAAGGAACTTACGGAGGCACTGAACACAATTATACATAGCAAGAGAGGAAATATCACCTTTTATCAGAACAGTACCGTCTCATAAAAAAGCAAGTCATCAACGTGTTGATCATGTTCTCACATGGACCTGGGCTGCAGTTTTCTGTTCACTTTGGTTGGTTGGTTTGTTGAAGAGGAATGAGGGGATAGATTCATCTATTGATCAGCCGCCCCCATCAGACAGTTCAGTATTCTGGGATCTTGTGTACTCCATGGAAAACATTCAGACCTTATAAAAAGCGGTCTGACCGATAAACCCTCTGGAGACTTTTCATTGACGTCGCCATCCGTTGCAGAGGTAAGATTGGAAGTCAATAATGAAATGTGCGTGTCTTCAAAGGAGTTTTTGTCAGGACCTCGGGGCACTTTCTGAAAAAAATACTGTTTTACAATTATTGATAGAGGGATAAATAAGAGGACTACTTGCCCTCTCTTCTCTTATATACTCTAGAATCCTACTTCAAAGGAAAGACCCCATGTCCAGGTCCATAAAAGTGTTAGCATCCATGCTAAAAGAGGAGTCGTAGGCCTGGGTGTTCTGGTGCATCTTCTGATGGTGCCGCAGGTTGGACTTGCTGGAAAAGCTCTTATCGCACAGCAAGCAGGCAAAGGGCTTCTCTTTGGTGTGGATTCTTCGGTGACATATGAGCTGAGTGGACACGCGGAAGGCCTTGCCGCACTCCAGGCATTGGTAGCGCTTGGGCTCCGTATGAATGCGCCGGTGGTTCTTGAGAGCCATCAGGTTGGTGAACTCTTTCTGGCAGACGGAGCAGAAGAAGGAGCCCGTCTTATGGCTGTTCTTGTGGTTGAGCAGGGAGCCGGCGTGGCGGTAAGTGCGTCCACAGTGCTCACAGACGTGGCTCTTCTCTTCTGTGCCAGGGGCGTCATTACTCTCCTGTGGGTCAGAAATGCTACTTGGCATATGGGACAACGGTGGAACCAGCTTGGGCATTCCCTCCATCCCCATGGTCTGATTTATGCCTGCGTCCCAGCAGAGATTGTTATCCATGGGCGCACCCATGCCTTGTTGATAGTGGCCCTGAGCCCTGTGGTGCATGTCTTGGTGCTGCTGGTAGCTGGCTGTGTTGGGAAAGCTCTGCTGGCAGGGGCTGCAGACCACAGACCGGTCCTTTGAGTGCACCTCCATGTGGCTCTGCAGGTGTGCGATTAGACAGAAGGTCTTGCCGCACTCGGGACAGCAGTGTCGCTTCATCTGGGAGTGTATCTGTAGAGTGAGAGGATCAGGGAATGTCTGGAGACACAAGGTACAGTGGTGGAGGTTTTCGGAGTGTGTCTTTTTATGGTTGAGGAGGGAGCCAGCGTGGCGGTAGGAGCGCCCACACAGGTCACACCTGCAGCAGGGACACGTTCATATTCAATCCCTAATATTCCATTGCTACCCAGATCATTTTACCCAACAGTGAATTACTTCTAAACTGGAAATGACTGATAATATTGATAACTAATTTCTTACAATTATACTTCAAAATAATCCACAAACATTCAAAATAGCAGTCAGAATAGTTATGTACAACAAATGGCATCTATTAATATAAATATTAATCTGAAAAATACGTACTACAGTAATGATGATTCAAAAGACAGAACATGACTTACATACTCAGTTCACAATGGGACAGTAACTCACATGAAGCACTTGTCTCCACTCTCTGACTGATGGACACCAGCTCTCGCTGCGTTATCCTGCCCCCTCCGGCAGCGATGCCTCTTCAGGCCGGACCGGCCCTGGAAGCTCTTGCCACATGCAGGGCAGCTGAAGTGACTTGCCACCCGGTTGTGCACCTTCTGATGGTTGTGCAGGATACTGGCAAGACGGAAGGCCTTTCCGCACGTGAGACACACATATTTTTTCTTCTGTGTGTGGATACGTGTATGATTGCGTAAAGCCATGGGGTTGGTGAAGGGCTTAGAGCAAAATGTGCAGCTGAAGTGTCCTGTCTTGTGGGTGTTTTTGTGGTTCAGGAGGCTGCCTGCGTGACGGTAGCTGCGATTGCATATGCTGCACGTGAAAGGTCGCTCCTCTTTATTTAGGGACATATCTGTTTGTGCAACACTATTGCCTGAAGGTCCATCACAGGTGTGGGCTGCCAGTTGATCAACAGACAGAAACGCCTGCTTACATTCCTTGCACTTAAAGGCTCTAGTTTTTAGACCCCTCCTACTTCCTGCCCCGTCCTTTCTGAGGTCGGCACACACATGGGTTAGTAACTGCTTCTTTCCCCTGAAGCCTTTTCCGCAGTTTTGGCAAGAATGTTTCTTATATGCAAAGTGGGTGCGCAAGTGGTTCTTCATTGCTAGTTGGTTAGAGTAAGTGTTGTTACATACAGAACAGTAATATTCACCTGTCTTATGAGAGTTTCTGTGGTTGACCAGACTTCCTGCATGCCGATATGTGCGCCCACATTGGTCACAGGCGAACGGACGGAGGTCGTCTGTGTCCTCTGATTTGACTAACGTCTCAGGCTTTGTTTGACCCGTTTTGCCTTCAGGGGGTTGTCTGCGCCGTCGGATGGGGGTCAAAGCCTGATTGGCATTTGCATTTTGGGACTGCATTCCTCCATCTGACCTGGTCCCATTCATCTGCATGAGGGCCTGGATCTGGTTGTTGAGTTCCTGGATTTTGGCTTGGTTCTCCTTGTGCCTTCTCAGGTGGTTCAGTAGCTGCTTCTGAATTTTGAAGGCTTTCCCACACTCATGGCAAGTATGCCTGGGGGAGGAGACAAGGCATATGGTTAATCCTGTGTTTGCAAAACAAGGAACAGTCTACAGAAGGAATAGAGGTATGATGCCAAAACACATCTGCAATGCAGACAACAGAAACAACAGAAGCAATTCTTTTACAACAATCATTTTCAACAAGAATTGACATAGCTGCCACATGAGTAAAAAATGTCAGCATTTAATTTGTATAAATTATGTGAATTTTCTTAAAGCTGGCACCAACCTCTTTATATCAAAGTGGGACCTCTGGTGGTTTTTAAGGGCTAATAGATTGTAGAAGCGTTTCTGGCAAACAAGGCAGCGGAATACTCCAGTTTTGTGGGACTTCTTGTGGTTGAGAAGGGAGCCAGCGTGTCTATATGACCGCCCACACTGATCACACTTATACTGACGATCTTCATTATCAACATTTTCTTTGATGCGTCGCACTTCTTCAGCCTGGGAAACATTTACTTTCATTTTCTCTTCCCCATTTGTTGACTCATTTTTCCTCTCAGCTGTACAACCATGGTTCTCAAGATGATGGTAGTTGGTGCAGAAGATGCCACAGCTGCCACAGATGATGCTCTGTGCCTCCAGCTTGCCTCCAGACCTGTCGCTATTGTTCATATGCAAACAGTTGACATCATCTACCTGGGCCTTGTTGTGTAGTAGCTGATGAATGATTAAGTCCTGCCTCTTGGCAAAACTTTCCCCACATGTACTACAGATCATCATCTCTCCTGGTTCATCATCTTTCACTTCTTCATGGGAGGACATGGAAGAAGGCACTGAGCTTGCAGGGGTACCATGGGCCTGAGTGTGCCCACGGAGATGGCTCCTCAGAGCCCTCATGCTGGTGTAGCTGTTCCCACATACAGAGCATTGATAAAGATCTCCGTCATCATCCTCTTCAGAGTTATCACCTTCCCCACTGCCATTCACCTGATCACTATTTATATTTTCATGGAAATTTTGTTCAAAGTAACTTTGGTCATGGCTACCATTCAGACCTTGGAATTCTACATTATCCCCTGTATGTCCTATGGCACATTGACTATTTCTGTCCTGGAAGTTTATATTACTGCCATAGCCATTGTTAGTAGCTTCATGTTGCTGTTGTAGCAGGGGGCAACTATGAGACTTGATCCCTGCAATGTCTGCGAATGTCTCACCACAGTCTGCACACATGTGCCTCTGCATCAGGTGTTCGTCATGAGGTAGATGCACAGTCATATCCTGGGAATAATCCTGACTGAATTGCTCATGGTACAACGGTCCATTGCTGTGGTCAACTGCATTATCTTGATCAATACCAAGCATAGGGCCAGCATCCTCCTCCTTGTGTGAGGGGAAGCAGCCCTGCTGGTTTTCCAGAGTCAGAGGCTCAGAGGAGAGCCAGTCTCCCTCATTGTTCAGGCTAAAAGAGGATGGTTGAGCCTTGTGGAGGCGAAGGTGACTCCTGAGGGCGGCCAGATGAGGATAACTCTTTCTGCAGATCGAACACTGGTAAATCCCGACCTGATGGGACCTCTTATGGTTGATTAGGCTCCCAGAGTGCCGGTAGCTTTTACCACAGACCTGACACTTGAAGCGACGCCCATCAGAATCTGCAGCCAAGTTCTCTTCCATTTCAATTGCATCATCAGCATTTTGTGTATGTGCCAGGGTAGGATTGAGAATATCTGAGTCAATGACTGAGGGCTCTCCCTGAGTGTTGCTGGAGGATGGTGTTTGATTATTGGAGCAGTCTGAATAAATATGACCATTATTTCTAATCTGCTCCTGGGGCTGATCATAATCTCCATGATTATCCATTGATGATGACACTGAAGGAACATTATTTACAGGAGATGCATAAAAATTTGACTCGGGAGAAGCAATACTGTTATCATATGATATATTATGGTTCTCTGACAAGCCATCCTGAAGCCCAAATGACACAGATGAAGAGTTATGCATTTGGATGTGTTCCTGGAACTCCTCGTCACTGGGGAACAGTACTTGACATAGGTGGCAGAAATTTACTGGAGCATCCTGGCTCTGAGGTGAAAACTGGTCTGGTGTTGTGCCTGTGTACGTCACATCCATCGAACTAGGGTCTGCCCCACTTCTTGTCTTGTGAGTTCTCTGGTGGCTGTAGAGGGCAGCCATGTTACTGAACAGTTTGAAACAGACCGTGCACTCAAACATTCCTACCTGGTGAGTCTTTTTATGATTGGTCAGGCTTCGATGGTGTATGTATGACTTGTCACACAAATCACATCTGAAAGGTCGATTTGCTGCATCATCAGAGGTCTCAGTTTCCGCATTATGGACTAGCCCCATCTTGTCCTCAGTGGGGCTATTTTCTGTAGAAATTGCTACACTGGCTGACTGCTCACTGAGACAATGTGAGTAATCATTTTCAATTTCATTTTCAAGTGTGGCATACTCCATGTCTACCTTCCTAAACGACTGCTCCTTTGCTTGCCTGGCTAGATGAACCCTCTCGTGCGTAGCCAGTTGTGTAGCCAGACGAAATGCCTTCCCACATTCTGTGCAGGAGTACTTTTTCTGTGAAGTATGGCTCCGGAGGTGACTCTTCAGGGCCAAAGCATTAGAGTTTTCTTTGCCACATATTTGACATTGAAAAGAACCCACATCATGCGTCTTCTTGTGGTTAGCCAAGCTACCAGCATGCCTGTAACCACGTCCACATTCATCACATTTAAATTTACGTTCCTCCTCCTGTCGGAGGTGACTATCCATGTGTTCTAGCAGACTGGGCATATTGGAGCATACCATGCCACACTGTTTGCAAGGGAAACCTTTTGTCCTGCCAGGCTCTTGCACAGCCATTACAGGATAATAATTGAAATAACTGAACCTGACAGAGATAGTATAAATAAGTGGAGGGGAAATGCATTAGATGTCTAGCTCGTCCATATGAAAAGAAGCCAATTCTTTGCAATAAGGTCCAAGGAGTGTCCAGGAAAGTGACACAACATAAGATGTTAAGCACCAGTTCCACGGCATTAGGAGAGTGACTTGGGTTTGGGAGAGGCAGGCAAATCATGAAAGCTGTGGGGGGTAAAGAAAATGTCAATTAGAGATAAGCCAAGGAAAACACATTAGTATGTTAGTTACAAACTAATTTTTCATAAGACTGTGACACTATGTTTATCATTCAATTTTATGTAATGAGTTAAGTTGCTTCTACAATATCTATAACTCAAAGAATAACATGCTATCATTGAATTTCCCCACAATTATCATTAAAGTTTTATTTTATTCATACAATCATACTACAACATAATGTTGAACAAATCATACCATTCTCCCACGCCAGTTTTATAGTTAGTTTTATTAACTATCTACAATTCTTTAGCCATGAAGTACATCTTACAAAATCCATAAAGCCCTGCACAGCGATCCAAGTGCAATGTGCAAAACATAAACAACATTATGGATAAACTTAGGCAAGAAACTGTAGCTAGCCCGGCTTGTTGTCATGCTATATCTTCGCACTAGCGAGCTAACTCTACTAGCAATGTCAATAAACCGGGAGACCAACGCCTCACGCTTAAAATATATCGCCATTGTAAAAGTCCATATTCTCCGACATTTTAAAATGAACCACATAAATGTACTTGTGTTGACAGAGCCATGTTAACGAGCGGACAGGCTGACTACAGTGATGTTTGTTTTACAAAACAGTGAGCTAACGTTAGCATGCTAACCGCTACCTAGTAGCATCATCATGCTTAGCTAAACAAACATTGCACCAAAAAGCCAAGAAGTCGTTTTACGCAAAACCACCGTATCAACGCATGCGTCAAATGAAATACCTTTTGCAGTTTTCATTCAATAAACACTTCCGATGGTGTATTTCAATTCAATACTTGGCTAACGTTATTTCTTGCTGTAAAGGGCAACCCCCCTTTTTTTCCAATTGTCTTTTTTCTTCCATCCCCATTTCCACATTGCTCTTGTTGCTAGGAAACAGGAAATGTGTAGCACTGAAATACGTCCCCCTCTAAAGAAGCTCGGTAAACTTGGTAACGTTACTTTTGAGTTAATAAACACTGCAGCGAGCCGAACTTGAAAGTCACTAGACAGCTATAATAACACGCAAATAAAATAAAATAACAATTCAGCCATTATTCTCAAGACCGTTCTATTCTCCATTTTCGCACATTGACAGCCTCTTTGAAATAACATAACGCAGCTTTTGACGTCAGCTATGCAACATTATTCAGTTGTAATGTACACTGTAACCGCCGACTAGGCTTTGCAGACGTTTTTTCCATAATGTTATATAAACAACTAACTTTATCAAGACAGACAACTTTTACTAGATAGTCGCTGAACTATCCAGCTAACTTGCTATTTTACCATTCGCGCAAGTGTTGCACACTTGGCTAACGTTACTCGACAGCTTTCGTCATCATGGTCCTAAAGCCGTCCCTGAAAACTGCAGTCAACACCAATCGCAGTGTCTCACAGTAAATGCAGTCGCATTGGCGTTTAATCCAGGCACTCTCGGCCAATTAATGCCCTGAATCAGGTAAGAAATAACTTTTATATGGAAATACATACACGATGCAAAAGACAGAGCTAAATCCATTCCGTAAATTCATGGTCATAATGATGATGACACTAGTGAGCGAGTAGGTGCAGCCGGTCCTAAAGCCAGCCATTTTGAGTAGGTAAAATAACTAGCAAGCAAGCTAGCGAAAGGGAAAACGTACATATTTACGTCCAGTTGATTAAACCATCGCATCGACTCGTGATCGTTAGTTCTCGTACCAAAAATGGTCTCCAGTCGTTTACATGTCTGTCTGTCATGCATTGCACATTGTGGTCTCCACACCATTGCGCTGCCAACTTCCTCTGGCATCAAGCGGTTAGCTTATTGTCCCTGAGGTCCTAATGCCAGCCATTTTGTGATTTAATACCACACACCCACAATATTCTATTATATTATACTATAGATTTGGTGCAGGTCCAGCAGCACCCACTCTCATTGACGTACTGCTCTGCAAATGCAAGACTGGCCTATGGCTTTGGTCTGCTGTCTGTTGATAAATCTAACTTCCAGTCTCATATCCTAATGCTAATATTCATCTTTTTATTTACAGAATCCTTACAAATGCCTTTTTGTTTCCAGATATAACATAAAGATGGCCTCTCCTCAGCCTGGCAGCCCCCCCCTTGCAGAGCAGTACACCCCTCCTCCTGCACAGAATGGAGAGAGCCAACAAGAGGAAGAGCCGGTGAAGGATCAGCCTACGAGAAAGCGCGGCAGAGGCAGGCCTCCAAAAGCCAAGCCTTCCTTCAAATGCTCTGCATGTCAGGAGGCTTTCAGGAGTCCCTCAGCTCTACGGAGTCACAAGCTTTCGGCACACGCAAAGGAACGTCAGCAGCAACACTCGTGTTCCCAGTGTAGTAAAATATTCTCTAGCAAGGCCCAGCTCTCAAAGCACGAGCGCTCCCACTCAGCGCAGCGCCCCTTTCAGTGTCCCAACTGTCACAAGGCTTACAAGACTCCCACAGAGCTACGTAACCACAGCCGCTCTCACACTGGGGAGAAGCCGTTTATATGCACAGAGTGTGGCAAGGCCTTCATGCAAGCCATATGCCTGCGGATCCATATGACGCAGCACAGCGGAGAGCGCCCGTACTCTTGCCCCCAGTGCTCTAAGAGCTACCCCACCCTGTCTAAACTGAAGGTGCACATGCGCTCTCACACGGGAGAGAAGCCGTACTTCTGTGCCGAGTGCGGTAAGAGCTTCGCCGACCCCTCTGTGTTCAGAAAGCACAGGAGGAACCACCAGGGCCATCGGCCGTACGCCTGCGATGAGTGTGGGAAAACCTACACAGAGCTGAAGGACCTGAAAAACCACGAGCGCTCCCACACTGGAGAAAAGCCTTACCTGTGCTCGGACTGTGGCAAGGCCTTCTCCCGCTCCTCCTCCCTGGCCTGCCATCAGCGCATTCATTCCCAGAGCAAACCGTATCAGTGCGAGCAGTGCGGCAAGGGCTTCACCCAGCTCTCCTCCTACCAGTCTCACCTCCGCACGCACTCTGGAGAGAAGCCGTTCCTCTGCCCACAGTGTGGCAAGATGTTTTCTGACCCCTCCAGTTTCCGCCGCCACCAGCGAGCCCACATGGGTTTCAAGCCCTACCCCTGCGATAAGTGCTCCAAGAGGTTCCGGCAGCCGGCAGATCTGGCCGTGCATGAGCGTGTTCACTCTGGCGAGCGGCCTTACAAGTGCCAGAGCTGCGACAAGGCCTTTGTAGCATCCTGGGATCTGCGCCGCCACATGCTTGTACACACAGGACTCAGGCCCTTCTCGTGCACCGAGTGCGATAAGTCGTTCGCAGAGCGCTCCAGTCTCAACAAGCACCGTCGCGTGCACTCCGGAGAGCGCCCGTTCAAATGTGAAGAGTGTTTCAAGTCGTTTGTTGTGTCCTCAAGCCTGCGCAAACATGAGAGAACTCACCTAGCTGAGCGATCTGAGCAGCAGCAACAGCGGGAGACGGCGCCCGGGTCTGCCTCAGTCTTTCCTGCTCACACCACCCTGCCCCAGTTCTCCTGTACGCATTGCGATGCCACGTTTGGAACCTGGGACGAAGTGCAGGCCCACGAGAGCCTTCACACCATCTCCGCTCCTGCGACCGTCACCAAAATCGTCCCCCTGGGCTCACATGTGTGTGAGACCTGCCAGGCGGAGTTTGCACAGCTGGCAGATTTGCAGGAGCACGAGAAGCAGCATCCCAAGCCGAGGCCCCACGTCTGCAGCAGCTGTGGCAAAGGTTTTCTCAACAAAGCTGGACTGCGTAAACACCAGAAGATCCACTCCACCAACAAACCGCACAGCTGCCCCCAGTGTGGCAAAGCCTTCCTGTTTGCTGCCTACCTTCGCAAGCACTTACGGACACACCCAGAGCAAACTCCAGCTACCCAATTGACTGACCTAAACATTATTCAGCACACAGACCCGCTCCCCTCTCCTCCGCCCCCCAGTGAGGTTTCCCCCACCACCGTTGAGCCCAGTGCAATATCTTTGGCAGTTCCAGTGACTGTACCTGTGACGGCCTTCCAGACCCTGCCAGAGTACTTGGTCAAGGAGGAGGGACTGTGAGATATTTTACTGTTTTGGAAATATTATTTCACAAATATTCAGCCTTCGGCCTGCAATCTTTTTAGATGACAGGCTTAATTTTGACAGTCGGTTATTTTTCAAAATACCTTCCTTAAAATTTCAATATGGAGTCTACTCATTGTGAATTTGTCAAAGCTTTCTCCTTGTTTTGTATTGCCATGTGATTTCAAAGATGTTATGTATATGTTATTCATGTTTTAAAATACGTACTATAAGTAGCCTACTATCAAATTGTCTTATCTGTTGTAATCACTTCATAAAAACATGGTGTTGCAAACGTATATTCTGATCACTGTAACAACTAATCTCACTTAAAATGTTGTGATTTCAGTTAAACATTTTTTATAATACATTTTTAATTACAGCCTGTCTTGAATGCTCTCCAGTCTTTGAATTTACATTTTGATGAAACAAGTAAACAATTTGTAACTGTTTTCTTGTGTAATGAATCATTGTGGAAAATAATGAGTCAAGGGTAAAAACACATTATCATACTAATAATTATGTTTTATTACAATGTTATCAGTAGTAACCTGCGTTCCCAGACATATCAATACAGTCTTTACACAGCGCATGGTGAACAATTTCCCTGAGTAGAGGTCAAGAAATGAAATTTTTTGGTGTTCCTATATAGAATTCAAAGACAGCCTCTGTTTCGGTGTCTTTGCAGAATTTCCTATGTATAAACATCTTAAACACTGAAGAGAGAGATGCATAATGTTGCTTACGAAAGGAGAAGTAGTCTTAGGTCAAGTCAACACATTATATGGTGAGAAACTGTAACACAAACATTGATGACGGCGACATTTCTGGAACCCATAAAAGGCTGAATGCAAAGGACAGTGAGACAGTCCATTAGTGCATAGGCTGCAACTGTTCAAGGTAAGCTCTCTTATCTGCTACACTTAATGTCTATAAACAACATTTTGCCTTCAAGAACATAAAGGACCACTTTAGTCCAAACACCAAAATAGAGCTGTATATGTTTACTGCGACATCTATGAATGCTTCAATTAATAGTTTTTACTTTAATTAAATTGCGTGTTTCCTTAAAATCAAGGACCGGTATTAATGTGAAACAGATGGCCTCAGGTGGAAGCAGGTGGAATTTTGTTGGTTTGACAGAGGAGAAAATATGTGGAGTGGTAAAGCTCAGCAGAGGCCTTTCCTCTGTGTGTTTGCATTGCATCCTGGGCACAACACATTTAAAAGTGAACATTTTCTTTATTGTACTTAGCAAAGTTATTATGATTTAGATTATTTGCAAAATAGTGACACTGCAAAATCTTCTGTGTAGAAGGCCCTTAAATGGATGTATATTGGTAGTTATTTTAATGTTGAATGTGAAATTATCTGTCATGATAAATAAGCACAATTTTACAGTTTACTTTTTAACTTTTTGCCAACCTCCCCACTGTTAGATTCACACCAAAAGCCCGGAGAGACGATGGCAGCCCTGGTAACCGGCCTCATCCCCATCCTGCGCACGGCGGTGGACAGCACCACCACGTACAAGTGCCGCTCCCTGTGGTTCGGCTTCCTGTGCGTCCGCCTGGTCGTCCTGTTCCTGGCTGAGCTGCCCTGGTTCAGGCTGGACGCCGACTTCAGCTGCAACTCCACCAAGGAGGACATCTGCACCCGAGCCTGCTTCAACGAACACTTCCACAAGCCGGTGATGGTGGCCTGGAACTTCCTCTATGTCCTGCTTATCCTGTCTGTCCTGCTCATGGAGCTGTTCGCCTCCCACCTGCGCTCCCTGGCCCAGAAGAAGAGTGCCCAGATGAGGGTCGATGTGGAGCTGGAGGCCCGGGGGAAGGAGGAGACTGCGGCTAGATCCGCAGACACCAAGATGGTCATCGATCTCCACAGAGACAGAAGCGCTGTGGGCTTCTACTTGTTCAGCATCGTTCTGCGTATTGTGGTTGAAGCCTGGTTTGTGTATGTTCTGCTGACCTGGAACCTGCCCACGCTGGACAAGGGCCCCTTCAAATGCAAGACGGAAATCTGCCCAGAGTTACACATTTGCCTTGTGAGGGCCGCCCCAGAGAAACGCATGTCTATCTACGCTTTGGCTTCCATCTCCAGTATGGTTATTGTTTGTTCAATCTTGTTCTGTATGTACACCATTGCTCACTATCTTTGCAACTATTAAATACTGGCACTTAAACATAAATGTCCTTCAAGCATTTTCTGTCTCTACCATATTAAATCACTGAAGGCATATCTGATTTAGACTTTATGCATGGCATTTCAACAAAGCTTCAGGGTATCTTTTTATTAATGTATCTTCTAAATAACCTCTGGGTGTAAAGTATGTAATGCGAAGTTGTTCTTGTACTCTTTCCTATTATGTCACATCTGTCAAGTTTAGTTAAAGCTAATTACAACCGAATAATCATGATCAGAAGTAAATTAACTACTGGCTTGAAAGTATATTTGTTTTTTTGTTTTTTGTTTTTTCCGAGACAGGAGGATCTGTGTCTCAGCTGTATGATGGTGTTTCTGACTCAGGTTTTTCTTGTGTGCTTTGGTCAGGGTGAAAGGATGGTGTCAAATACACACCCATGTATACACACCCAGTGGTGTTGTGACACCCATGTCACAGCAGTTGTGACCTGGAACACAGAAAGGAAGAACTTAAGCAAGTCTTACTCTCAGAAATGAATTTCTTTATGATACAGATGGCAATATCTACAATTGATATATTCTACTGTAATACATTATTTGCATTGTGAAGCATTAATCATTTAGTTTTTGCCAGCCAACGGCAGTCACCCCCGTATTTGTATTTGTTATACATGACTTCAGTTGCTTCCACAGAGGTAAAAGGTGAAGAGTGACAGTTGGCTAGGCTTTATGTTTATCCTTCAGTGAGATGGACTTCCTGTTGCTGTGCTTCATGTTGTAGAGCAGCGCTGCACCCGTGTCTGTTAGAGACTGGAGGGAGGAGGGAGGAGGAGAAGAAAGGAGGAATTATCAGGGGAGTAAATGGAAAAGATAAGGGACATAGATGGACAAATGCTTGAGAGCACAAAAATGCAACATCCTACAACACAATGAACACAGTGAAATGTTTATTCATTAAATGCTAATTGCTAAAATTTTATACGGATAATTAATTCATTGTATTCAACCAATGCAGATTTCCAAGAGTAAATGAATGGTTAGCTGCCACCACCAAGCTGCCACCCAAAGCTTTACCACCAAGCTACAATTGAGTGATTTTATGACATGATGTGCATTACCTGTGAGTCTGAAATGACTGATTTTCTCTGCAAAAAATAAATTAAAGAGTGCAGTGATTAAGTTTCAGTGTGGTGATGATGATCATTGTGAGGTATAGGACCACATTAAATGCACAGTATGCTATTAAAAGCTCACCCTGGTGTAGTTATGTATGTTGTTGTATATCGGCTCCATGGTTTTAACCCATTCTTGGTACGTCTGTTTGTCCTCTGCACTGCGATTATGCTCTCTGCAACCAAACACAGACACACCACTTACAGTATCTGCCCAGCCTAAGTATAAGACGGCACATTTCATAAACAATATGTATTCATAGACACTGCTTTCAGCAGTCAGTACATCATGATCTAGTCTTGTGCAACACACACACAATGCTCCTCAACAGTGCTTTCCTGTTCTTTTTGCTGATATTATCAACTTGATCTTAAAGAACAAAAATATCTTCATGCAGCTGAAACAAACACTGGTTTAGAAAAACAAATTAAATATTTCCAGGTAAACAAAACATTTCAGAAAGTCAAAAACCTAACTACGTCAGAGAGGCAGACAGAAGTAACACTTCTGTCCTTATTTTTCTAGGTGCTCATTGGGAACAGGAATCGAGTTTCTCAGGGACTCATCAGGGCCCTGATGAAAACCTTATGGTCGAAACATGTTGGCTCTAAGCCATGACAATCAAGGCTTTTTAAATTTCAAGCTTTTAGTCTCTTCCCTGCTTCTTGAACTTAGATTTCCTTGGACATTGTGCATACAGCTCAAGGGTTTACTTTTTTCTCACTGGAGGTTTTCAATTTTAAAGGTAGTATCTCAGTTTTCTACCTAACTTAAAAATTTTCATTGAGGAAAAAAAAACAAGGATGACATGAACCTTGCAGCCATGACTGATGAAATTGAGCTGGAAAAAACATATTCACCTAGTCTAAGATAGAATGATAAAGGTCTCTACATCTGTCACTCACATCGCTCTCTCGATCAGGTTCCTCTGCGCCTCTCCTTCCCTCCTGGCGTCCAGGAAGCGACCTCTGACAGCCAGAGCGGCGCTGGCCTGCGACGAGTTGAGCTGGACGATGGCCAGGGACAGAGAGGAGAGGGCCGCCGAGCTGAGAAGGAGCGGCATCATACTTTTATCAACATCAACAACCTCATCCCTTTCATCGTGTCACCGCACAGATACACTCAGCGGCCACTTTATGAGGCACTCTTCCCCGTTTTACGCAAACAGCTCGCTCCTCCAGATGATGACTTATGTGACTGTGACTCAGTATGTGAAGCATGCAGCCTGGGTCGAGTGGTTCAGTTACTGTTTGGCTAAACATTAGAATGGGCAAGACGAGTGCTTTAAGGGACTTTGAACGTGGTATGATCATCGGTGCCTGACGCGTCTCTTCCAGCATCTCAGAAACAGATGACCTCATGGGATTTTTAACATAGCTTTGTCTAGACTTTACTGAGAATTATCCTAAACAAAAAAAACATCCAGGCAACAGCAGTTCTGAGGGTGAAAACGTCTTGTTGATGAGAGAAGTCAGAGGAGAATGACTTGTTCAAGCTAACAAACAGGCAACAAGCACACAATTAACTGCCCGGTACAACAGTGATGTGCAGAAAAGCATCTCAGAACGCACAGCTCATTGAACCGTGAAGCGAATGGGCTACAGCAGCAGAAAGCTATGCCAGGTTTCACTCCTGTCAGCTAAGAACAAGATGAGGCTACAGTGGGCATGTGATCACCAAAACTGGATGACTGAAGAGAGGGAAAATGTTGCCTAGTCTGACGCATCTCAGTTCCCATTTTTAGATTTAGTTCCCAGGGTGAAAACTAAATCAGGTGAAGCTGCTTTTAGTAATTATGCTCCCAATTACTGGAATAAACTTCCAGAAGCACTGAGATGTGCTCCCACTGTCAGCTCTTTTAAAAGTCGGCTCAAAACATTCCTTTTCTCTGTGGCCTTCTGCTAAATCATCTGTATGTAGATGTAACAGGTGTTATCTTTATTTATTTCTTTTATTTCTTTTATTTATGTTTTACCTATTTTATGCAAAATTATTCATAAATTGGCGTCACAAACAGGATCCCAACAGGAGTCTAGAGGAACTCTGGTGAGAAGTTTATCCGCTCTGATGGGATCCTCAAAGGATTTCTTGAAGTTTATAATTGTAATTGTTTAGATGATCTGTGTATTGTTCTACAGGAACATTTACAAGTCCTATAGGGGCTGTGAGGCCTGCCTATAGGGGGGGTAAGACCACTGGAAAGACTCTAGACTCCTTCGAAGAATCCTTCAAGATCTCATATAAATTAATATCCTTTTTGAGAGGAAAAATTGAGGGAGTCACTCTCAGAGTTATACTGGCTGACCAGAGGTGTCACTAGTGTGAGAGTGACTGCTCAACATTTTTCTTTCTTTTTGTTTTTAATGTCATTTTATGTATTTTTTTCTGTTTTATGTGAAGCACATTGTATTTGCCTTGTGTATGCAATGTGCTATGTAAATAAAGTTTGCCTTGCCTTGTCTTGCCTAAATTGGTAAATTAAATTGTCCACTGAGTGTATGTTATAGCAGCAGGTGAAATAGCATGTTGTTTGATACTTTTTTAACACACAAAACCTCCCTCTTGGTCCGACTCTATTAACAAAAGTGAGATATTGTGATTTTGGGAACGTCATCTTCACCTGTCATCAGTCACCTCTCGGTCTGCAGTCAACACTCTGAGCAGCGTCTGTCTGTCCCTCTGTCTGTACCTGATCTGCAGCTGGACACACACACGGCTACCAGAGGCCGGTGCTGACACTAAAAAAACACACAGAGAGACAAACACTGAGAAATACGGAGTGAGATAGTTGCAGATAGTTATTTAGCAATAATTTTCTGAGGAATTTTGGAGGAGAGAGAAAGCACATGCTGCGTTTTTTTTTTATCATGCTGTACTAAAATGCATTATTAGATATGGTATCACAGCTTGGTTTGGTTTGGAAATCTGTCTGTATGACTAAAATCCAAGAAATCCAAGCAATGAAGGTTGGAGTCAGACAGAACCAGCTCCTTCAGGCCATCTATGAGGAGTCAGAGGTCAGACTGGCTCAGAAAACCACAGCAAAAATTCATGTCTGCATACTGGACTGTCTACACGTTTTGCATTTATGTTGTCTGTTTGTTGTCTTGTACTGTAACCCGTCTGCTAAAGCCTGTTTTGGTGTTTCTTTTTACTGAGTCTGAGACAAATTTCTTCTCTTATCGTATTCCCACATCCCGGTATCTCACCTTCTGAATCCTGTTCATTGGCTCCAAACTGGAAGGTGATCTCTGTGTCCGGAGCCACGTTCCCCACCTCTCTGGTCGCCCGGTGCCCCGCCTCCCTCTCGCCTCTCACACGCCTGCGGCAAGGGAGAACAACAATGTAGGCGTTGTTAGTAATGTGACTTAACGTGCTTCATGTCCATTCATGTGCCAAGAAACTACACCACTTTGTGAAACACTAAACCAAGATTTAGAAACAGTTTTATTTCTAAACACACACAGAAATGTGCTTCAGATCTTACAGTGTTTTGGGCAGCAGTAAAGTGACGCTACAGTGTGTCGCTATGGTCCTGTTCTCGATGATCTGTTCAAACTCTGTGTGCAGCTGATGAGGGCTTGATATCACCACCTAGGGGACAAGAGATAACACAAGATTTGACAAGTTTGATACATAATAAAAAAGGCTGGCACTATTACTTAAACACATTACACATAAATCACATTCTCTCTTACTTTCCCCCCGGTGCGATCTGCCAGTCTGCCCAGCTCATCCAGTCTGCAGTCTGTTCCCTCTAGGGACAGCACAGACACTGTCACACTAGTGGAAGAAGGGTATTTCACTATAAATTTCATTACAGCACAGCTAGAGCGGCAGCCATTGTGGAGCCATTTGTACAGGTTTGTACCAACCCCTGATTGGCAGCGTATTCCCCCAGATCCTGGTAGAAGATGGTGGATGAGAGGAGGGAGCGAGCGTCGTTGTCCTCCACCTCCAGATTCCCCAAGTCTGTGTTGGCCTTCCCATCTGTACAGATTATCACCTTGGAGATCAACAAGGATGGATTGCATTGCTTAGAACGTAGCCAAATGAAACACAGATATATGATAATATAATATGAAAAGCAAATAAGATATTTCATCAGACGACTGAACAGCCAAGCTCACCTTTGAACCTGGTTGTCTGGAGGCCATCGCGACGGCCAGGAGAGCAGCTGGACCCAGAGCTGTGGCCCCACTTTCACATAATCTTTCAACATGAGGAGTATCATGAAAACAAATATTACAAACTGTTATTTTATGGTACAAAAATGATTGATTATTGACCTACAATTTTTTTGTTCTTACCCCAGGACCTCTCTCTGTAAGCAGTCCTTGGTGCGTGAGAGCGGAGGCGGACTTGGCAAGCTGAAGGCGGCCTCCTTCAGGTACTCGCTGTCAATCAACTCAGCACCCGACAGATAACGTGACGTGAAATCCTCATATCCATGTATTGTCACCTGGCAACACAAATATCAGTGGGTGAACAATAAATAAATAAATAATAATAAAAATATAATGACAATAATACTTTTTATGTGCATAGTGTTTTTTAAGGTGCTCAAAAGACACTTCACAGCAGAAAAAATGTAAAAAAAGAGAAATAATTACAATTTAACAACATTAAATTGAAAGCAGAAAGATAAAATGACTCAAGCAATTTAGAAACAACAAGAACTATGAGACAAAAAAAACGACTGAAAAAATATTTCAAATAGCAAACAGACACAAAATTTAAAAAGGGTAGAACTAAATGACTAAAGAAAATAAAAGGGAGAAAATGATATATTAAAGGCTATAGTGAACAGTTGAGCTTTAAGAGCTCAATCAAGTCTGTGTCTGTTGTCTACAGTGATCAAGCCAGTGGAAATGGTGTGTAACAGTTGTGTACCTGATGGTTGAAGGTGATGAGACCCACTCTTTTGTCTGGATGTTGCTGACTGAGTTTCTGAACACACTGCAGCACAGCGTCCTGGACAAACTGGTTTGAATACATTGATATATATTTTTTTGAAATCTTTAATAGCATCTCGATAGCATCTATGGAATGCTCTTATTGTTGTGGTATATTGTGCATGTACACACACAGCAAATTCCCAGTGTTAACATGTGTTGATTTCTAAGTGACAGTTAATGGAGAGTGAGAATTGATTGGAGAGTTGTTTGTCCACTCATGGAGCTGATATGGATCTAAACTATCTAGAGTATTTAAATCAGCGCTGATGGGTGTGGACTTATATAAACACTGGCACAGTGTTGACTTTCACGACGACTGACGACTTTGCTGTGCAGTACACCTGGAAACTTTAGACTTTAAGACTGAAAGGAAAATGGGCTCACCTGCAGACGGGATCTGTAGACAACCTGCTCTCCCTCTGACACCTTCAGCAGCAGACAGCAAACACAGTAACAACACAGGCTGTATTTTAAGGGTTTCATTTTTCTTATTTTGGAAAGATTTTGCTGTCAGTCATCAGGCAATATTTGAAATGATTTAAATGACTCTGTCCTCACAAAACTAAACTATTTTCTATGCAAAATGTCTTTCATTGACTCCTAACTTCAATACTAACCCCTAATGTGCTTCACTTTCATGCCAGCAGTCAATATGTGAGACTGGGTGTAATTTTCTTTAAATGGTGGATACCTCATTTTGGAGCAAAACTCTTCATTTGTAAATCCCAGCAGTCTCCAGTGGCCCTGAACACAGCAGTCTCAGTCATATGGCTTTCATTTACCTGGGAGGTGATACTCATGGAGCCTGAGATGTCGATACAGAGGAGGAGCAGAGCGTCAGCAGGAGACAGGAGCTTGTCGTCGGGGCGGAGCAGGAACAGGCCGTCCTGGTAACCGTTTGGGGGACAGGGGGGTTTGGTGGGGGGACTCCTCACCTCACACGGCTCACAGAAGTTGCACACATTAACCTGCAGTTCAACATAGGGAGGGAACGTTTTATTTATCAATTTGATTTGTTTTATTGACCTTTATTTATCCAAGTTAACCTATTCCCACCCCCCATCAAGAACCATGAAGAAATGAGAGGAAAGGAAAAAGCAACTGCTTTAAACTCATGAGGAGTGATTTCTAGTTTATATCTCTCCTAGCAACATTTTATGTCAGCTGAAATCACCAAGTGGGACTGCAATAGAGAAGAGTGTCCCATCTCCCCTTAAATGAGACTCTGTATTTGATCAGATTAAATTCTGGTGTTGGGTGTGGTCATTTCTCTGGAAGTGACAAATCAAAATTTGAGAGTGGAATATAAAGTTGTCTCCTAAACAACATTAAGCAGCGCTCCGTCCAGAGGAAGCTGGACTCACCAACGTTAGATCTTTTCCTCTCTCATCTCTTTGGTTTCCTTTAGTCAAGCGATCACAGACTGTCCAGGTTGGTAAACATGGGCGTGCTGTGTGCAGTTTACTGACATCATGTTACATGATTTCCAGGGACTGAAGTTGAGTTGTTGCCTATAGTGTAGCTTTTACAGCAGCACCTCAGACTTTACTGTCCACCACATTTGTGCTCAATATAAATACATAGATAACCAGTGATTGAGCCTACGCAGTGACACAGATGGGCAACTTGCCCTGGAATATTTTGTACATTGATGAGTGAAGGCCTTACAGTTAACAGCATCCAACCCTGAGCTGACGCATTCATATACAACAACACTCACAAATACAGCTAAGAACACAGCAGTCTTTCTCTGGAAAAATAAAATCAATTTCTAAAATAAGTAGTTGTTATAAATAATAACAACTACTTCAATGTCAGCTTTCTTTTTTCAGGCAAACAATATGTTGCTTAGAAGAAAGATAGTTAATTTTATTAAAAAAAAATATTGATAAGATGCTACCTCAGTTTCCTATGTGTGGTTACAGTGTCTGAAGGAATTTATAGTTTCCACCTATAGCATTAGTAAAAATAATTAACTTTATTTTATCTGCATTGAAGACAAACTACACTTGATATAACTGAGACTGTACAATGTCAAAAGCAGATTGTGTTGTGGGTGTTGATTCATACCAGTAAACATCTGCATCATTTGCATGAAAATGAAGACTGGCATTCGGTGCATTTTGACCCAGGCTATTGACATAAATACTGAATAAAAATAGACCAGGACTGAATCCTGGGGCATGTCGTGTAATGAGACATTAAACCAACATTAAGTGAGACACAAACCAGCCTAGAGCCTATACCCATCATCCATTGTTTCATTACATTATGATCAATAATGCTTGACTGCCTCTAGGATTTTTTCTATACTCTCGATTTCCCAGTAGTGACTGTAAGGAGATTTACAGTACTGACTTGCATTTGAGATCAATGACTCTTAATCATGTTACTACTTATAGGTTATCTATTTCAGAATAAAGGTCACATGAAAGCTCTAATTACCACATTGTCATAGCAGGAGTCCAGCACAGAGCCACACTGGGAGCAGGAGGTGGGTTCTCCATGTATGGGGAGCGCTGGGAACACACACACACACACGCAGACACACACACACTGGTTAACACAGGCTAACATAGTAGATTAGGATATATACCCACTGACAGTCAACCCACAGGACAGATAATAGAGGTTCAAGTGATGGCGGCAAATGTCTACTAACCTCTTTCCTCTGAGAGCAGTTTTCCCAAACTGACAAGGATCACGTTTGGATTCCCAGGAAGCGGCCCTTTATCTGCTGAGCCTGTGTTGAAGATGTAAAAATTCAACCACAACACCATTCAAAATAGGCTTCTTGTGTTAGACATAAAGAAATAATCTTCCTTTTGTCCTTCTGACAGCAGGACAGAGGCTGTTATTCGAGGCCCAGAGTGTGATCACATATTAATCTACATCTTTACCAGTAAGTGCTGAGTCAAGAGGCGAAGCTGAGGGCGAGGTCTGCGAGGATGAGGAAGATTTGCGGGAGGAAGGCAGCAAGACCAGGTACTCTGGGACCGACTTCATGAACGAGGGTCTCGGAGGGAGCGGTGGAGCTGAAGGTTGAGATGAGAGCAGAAGAAATTGGGATAATAATAATAATAATAATAATAATAATAATAATAATAATAATAATAATGATAATATTAAGAATTTCATACACAAAATGCAGTGCATCACAATTTAGCAATAAATCAAAAACAAATAAAAAGACAGATAAAAAGATAAAAAGTTTAATAACAAAACAAGGGGTGCAACTAGTGATAAAAGAGCAATAAAAAACAATTTAATTAAGAAGGAAGGGAAGACGGCACAAATAATAAAGTTAAAATAATAAAGATATCAAAGGTCTAAAATAATTTAGAATGGTAAACAGACTGCTACTAGTTATAAGCTACATTAAAAATATATGTTTTCAGTTGTTGTTTATAAATGATCTGGATGATCTGTCTGCTGCTGTGAGCAATCTGCACAAGGCTGTTTAAAATCTGGCATGCATGTGTGTTGAATGAAATTAAAAATGACTGCAGTGAGGAAAAAATGTCGTCATATTCACCTGCCTTCTGTGTTGACACACTGTTGCTAGTATCAACTGGCAGCTTCACCTCGCCCCCACTGCCTTCTGGGATACTGTATGAGTAGTTTGGGTCCCAGGGATCGGTGTTCATGTCAGGCTCCTCTTTGGGAAGGTCATAGTTGAAAGTCTGGCTGTTGGTGTCGGAGGAAGGGAGCGGCTGGCTGTAAGGTGGCGACTTTGCTGCGGGTCTCATGTGTGGTGGAAGAAGAGCTGGGTAAAGTGGATCAGAGCGTTAAAGGACTAGTTCACTCAGCTGTCTCCCAAGCCATTGAAGTTAACAGGTCCATCTTATTACAGCTCCAAAAAAAGCATAAAATAGCCATTAGACTTCTCCATACAGCTTGTGCAGCATAATCCAAGTGTTTTGTAGCCAAATGATCGCACCATGGGTCCAAAAGTCCAATATTTACTATATATATATATATATACTATATATGTATATCTCCTATACCTTCCTCACAAATAGGGTGTGTTTTATAGCAAAGCATTGTCAGTGAGGAAAATATAGGAGATAATAAGGTAAATACTGAACTTTTGAACCCACAGTGTAATTGTATGGCTACAAAACACTTGGATTGCGCTGCACAAGCTGTTTGGAGAAATCTGATGGACATGTTAGGCTTTTTTTTGTAGCTGTAAAAAGATGGCCCCATTCACTTCAATAGTTTGTGAAACGGTTGAGATGAAACCATGTGGGCTAGCTCTCTGTGTGTTTGGTGGTCGTACAAACTTCAGTGGAGTCTTGACTGATATAGGGGTGAGTAGATATGACTGAATTTTCATTTTGGGGTGAACTAGTCCTTTAAACCATCAATTGCATCTATTGAAGACAATCCCTGTAGTTATCACCACTATTCTCTGAAAATCATTTACAAAGAATTGTGGGTTAGTGACTCAGCAAGCTATACTGGTTCCACCATTCGTTTTATATTGCCAGTCACATCTTAAGCAACCAACTGTAAAACAATACCTGTCCTGCGAGGTGGAGTTATCTGTTGAGGCGGTGTGTCGACAGAGGAAGCCGCTCCTGCTTTCAGGTGAAATTCAGCATTTTCATAGAAGGAAGACGGCTTTACATCTTTCTTCACATCCTCTTTCTTTTCCAAGTGTTCAATGAACTTCTGAGCAGTCTGGGCGGATTTTGTTGTTTTGGCTTCGGCAGAGTTTGTTGGAGGAGGAGGGGGAGGGTTGCGAGGACGCATCCGGTTGATGGGAGGGAGGAGGGCTAAAAGTCACGGAAATAAATAAATAAGAACAGTTGTCTAGCAAGGGAAATGTAAGCGTAGACAAACAACTGGTCCAGTGATGACCTGTGTGCTGTGATGAAAGTGTGACTCAGGTGGCAGATGGCTTGTGCTGAGCTTAGTTTTTATAGTCAGGAGGATTTAAGAGAAATATCTTCTCTAACATGGACTTCCATCAATGTTTTGTTTACACTGCTGAATGCACAACGCAACTCAGTAGTCAGAATCAGCAAGAAAGGTCTTATTAATGGAAAAATCCATCTTCAGATACCCTAACACTTATTATATCATCGATCTGTGATGTTCAATGAGTTATTTTGTGATGAAGTGTTGTAATGTACTTGCATTTAGTGTTTTAGCATGGATTTTTCCTTTAATGTCATGTGTGGGAATGTTTAAAAGAACTCACACCTGAGCGTTTAATGACATTTGGATTTGATCTTTGGACGTCCTTCTGATTGGCTGCTGGTGGGACATAAACAAACCCACAGGCAAATTCCATTGGTGATTCCGCCTGCCTGTGAGAGAAAGGACATTAGGAATATACTGAAGCACCCAACAAGAGATTAAAGTGGAAATCTACCTCTTTAACACATAACTAACCTGTGTTTTTTGTTTTACCGGTTTTAAAACAATCCAGAAGCAAACAGATTATGATACAGTTTCATCAGGCAAGTATGCAGACTTATGTAACAAGTAATCTTACACTCATAAGAAGTCTTGAAGAAGTCGCCTTATAAAAGTAATAGTAATTCAGACACTACAATCATTCTATAAGTGACACTTAAAGGAATATAGTAGAGATTCAAAAATGCATCAAATTATATCGGCAATATTATAAAATGAACAGATTCTCTATCAAACAAATGACAGTATAGGCAAGATGTACTTACACACACGCAGAGCCCTTTGAACACTGACTGTACACTACAACCATAAAAATGAAACCCTCCCAGTCCCAGATATGTTTCAAGCTATGTGTGACGTCTTGCCATTCATCATTTGTGCCTCTTATCTCTTGTCAAACAGGTTTTTACTTAAGAGCCCTCTGTGGTGCCTGCATAGTGTGCACACAAAGCTGTTCAGTTGGTTTAGTGATTTAATTGCACATTGCCTAACTCTAGGTAAACATTTCACAAATGTTAAGAGAACGGGTGTAGAAATAAAAACAGAATTCTGAGACCCTGTTGTCAAACTGTGCAGTAAAAGGTTAAAGGTCAATTTAACTCCTAAATCAGATGAAGAAAAACAAGTATCTTTCAATTCATTCAGAGTCTATCCTGTAAAAACACAGATTTAAAACTGCCACTGAAGATAAATGTGCTTTTTGTGTATGTTTCCCTGAGGCTGAAGATTACTGATTTGTTTTGGAAATGCTAATGAGTAAAAGACTTCTGGTGCGCATTAGAGAACTTTTTACAGAATTAAACCAAGGGCATCTGGGCATTTATTTGGTAAAAAGAAAAAGATTATTTCAAACCAAACAATGAGAACAATAATGCTTTGTTTGTTGTTAATTTACTTGTTTTACTTGGAAGATATTTTATCCATAAAATAAAATGGATATGAAGCAAGCGTCTATTTAATTTGTTTAAAATTGATGTAAAAAATGACTGGGAAGATGTTTACAAAAAAGCAAAAAAGCATGCTTAATATACAGTGTTTGAAAAGTATGGCTTTTCTTTTGACAGGTAAAAAAAATAACCTTATATGTTAAGTTTATGTACTTTTTATCTTGTATGTCTTTTGTGTTGTTCATAAAAAAATACACACACACATACACGCACACAGACACACACACACACACGCACACAGACACACACACACACACACACACACACACACACACACACACACACACACACACACACACACACACACACAAAACAACCTCAAATGTGTCAGCAAGAAGGACAAGAGGCAAAACAAAATTATTAGTTACTTTTATTTTGAAAATCCATTCCACTGTCAAAAGAACTTCTATGTGCTTCTTCATAACACTTATCAAGTAAACATTAACCTTTTGGACTTTATGACACATCACTGTAAACCTGTGCATGGGTAAAGCTTATGTATCATGATAAACACTTGTGAGCTAATGACTCGGACAAGATGACGGTAAATAAATATCCTCCTTGGTTCTCTTCTGTTTCACTCTTAAACATGCACACACGCTGATGCTGACATGCATACACACATACATACACACACACATACATACACACATAGCTCCTGCACAAAAGGTACACAGCACATTCTAGTCATCGATAAGTTAATCCATATTGCAAAAGTACTCAAACCATATTGGTTAGAATTTAAAGTACTTACTAAAATCTTACGTTTCATATATTACTGAGAACATTTTAGATTTGTTCAGAATCATTGTGACAAAACATCTTGGACATTACGTGTTAATTGGTGTTATTTTTTTTGGAAGATTTGAAAACTCTTAACACTTTGTGAGAAATAGCTTCAGGACGAAATATTTGGACAATGTGATGATGTCACTCCACAACTTCAACATAATTGGCTGGGTAGAAGCCCTCCTTCCCTCCGCTCAGTATTCCTCGGCACCATCCCTGCTCGTCCTCCTCCTCCACCTTCAGGAACACCTCACCTGGGGTCACATTGTGGATGGCAGGTCAGGATTCAAATTGTGATTCAAGAAAATAAAAGACTGTTAAAGTCACAAGGAAACGGCATTTTTCGAAACAGGTTCTGTAATTCGACATATTTCTGGTTGAAACAGGATGCTGGAACGAGACATAACGCTGGGATGGACTGCTCAGAAGGGAGCGACCCCTTAAAATAACCTTAAATTTTCATTCATTTACATTAATTCACCTCTTAATTCATGCAAAATCCCCTTAAAATCAGTTATGGGAGTTATTAATGGTGGAGATCCCATCGAAACCTCCTTAAACACCCCTTAATCTTGACTCCTTACTTTCGAATTTAATGAAAAATTCAGGGAGACAGGAACTTTTCCATTAATTTCCACTTAATAGTCCTGTAAATCTGCACAAAAGGCATGAGAAATCCCTTAATGACTAATGTCTCTGTGAATCAATCCATGAAGAAATCTCTTAAAAACCCATGATATTAACCTTACTTTTTTAAAGATATGTTATTTTTAAATGGATAATCAATGTTTATGTAATGGAGAAATTAAGAACATTTCATGGATAAAATTAAGGGTTTTGGTTATTGGACCAGAACAAACATGGAAAGTAATTCATAATCTTGAACTCTCACAAATTCTGGATTCTTCAAAATGAATAAATTCCAGCCACCAGGACACAACCATGCTGTCTTAGGAAAAGGAAACAGGGTTTTCAGGAGTGAACACTGAAAAATATTTGTCCAAAATCTGTGATGGTAGTTTTGGTTAGAACTTTTTTTTATCTATGCCAACTGGAAAGCCATGAAGTAACCACTAGATTAGTACGCCATTTTCCAGAAACTAAAACTAATGGGGAATATTGTGTCCATACCTGACTGGAGAATTTCATTTGGGCAAATAGAGCAAATCTACAGGGTCTCAATTGACCTTTTTCACAAACATGGCTGACGTACTTCCGCAGGGTATAGATTGATTCTCACCATTGCCAGCAATGTTAAGAAGACAACTTTCTGTTGCCTCCGACTCTGACTGTGATCACTTATTTTGTGTTTCAGCATAGCGTATAACACAATACAGGTGTTGTCATTGATATATCTTTCTGTTTCTGTTGTCAGACGACTGCAAGAATATAAAAAAGTGATTTGATTGAGGGTCACAAAATGCTAACAGCACAGAAATTACCGTTAGCCTAGGTTAGCCACTTAGCATTTTAGCACCCTCGATCAAATCAGTTTTTTATATTCTTGCAGTCGTCTGACAAACAGAAAGATATGTCAGTGGCAACAACTGTATTGTGTTATACATTATGTTGACAGTAGAAGTGGAAGTATGTCAGCCATGTTTGTGAAAAGAGTCTAATAGTGGACGCTCTTCTCCGTTGCAGCCACACTTTGTGATGTAGACTGGTGTTGGGTGTATTTTTACTAAAGCAGCTAGTGCAGCTTCAACACTGAGAATATTGCTGTAATACAGTGTATATCCAGTCCTGTCATATCACACTTCTTGGTGTTGTCACCTGCTTTAAAGGACAGCTCATCACCCTCCTCTCCCACGTAGTCGTACAGAGCTCGCACCTTCACACCCCCAATCATCACACTAGCAGGAGAAGACATGGACGGTTTCAGGAGTAGAAAACAACATTAAATCTGACTCACTGAATAAAATGTGTATTGTTCATCTCTGGGTTATTTATCAGTTGTCACACAGGGTAACTTACGATCGGTCCTTTTGCCCTTTCTGGTCTCTTTTCTTTCTCTTCAGCTTTTTTACCGGTGGGACCCATTCCTGACGCGAGAGATACAGGTTTAGACTTCAGGTTTATCAATGCTTTTATCAGATAGAAGAACTGCAGAGGAAATAGACTGCATGCATCCCCAGCGAACCTTCACACAGGAATATACTTGTATTGTAACTCGGGTTAAAGGTAATTAGCTGGAAAATATCATTACCTTTAATTCAGAATTAAGTATCTCTAAAATATAAGAATAATCTCTCTGTAAAAGTGTTCTCATTTGTTCAGCAAAGGACTTCCCTACTACTATCCTTTTAGAAGCATCAGCATTTTTTGTGTGTGCAAATAGTATGTATCATTTCCCCCCCAAAAAATGTATCACATTTTGCAGGTTTGGGTCAATTCGTGAATTAACTCATCAATTCCAGTTCAACTGAGGAATTGGAATTGGAATTTGAAAAAAAACCCTACAGGAGCCAGAATATGAATGTAATTGAAATTTTAAGAAGTTGAATTTAATTCAGTGAAATTCTGTGAAATTCCATGTTTTTTTTGTTTTTTCTTACCACATATCTGAGATTACACATAGTGTTATATATTATCAATACTGAATATCGTAAAATGTTAAAGGAACCTTTCAGCTGGTATTTGACGCATAACATATAATCATAATACATACATTATGATTGAATGTATTTGACTGAGTGTCTTTTATTTGATTCCTAATGTTTGATTCCTAATGTTTAGCAAGTCGAGACAACCTCTCTTAGAAGTGGGATTTCATGGAAGTTAATGGAATTCTGTTTCCTGGCATTCCAATTCCAATTCCAACTCCAGGAATGAATTGGAATTCACCATGCATTCTCAGTTCAATTCATGAATGGCCCAAACCCTGATATTTTGGGATGAATCTTTTTAATATACCTGGATCTTGGGCCAGTCAGTGGGCATGCCGGGCCCGTGGTTGTTCTTCCACCACCTCAGGTCGTCCTGCTCACTGATGGACATGAGAGTGTGGTGCAGCTCGCTGTACACCGCCTTCACACTGACAGAGGGAGACGCGTGTTTGTCATGACGCATTCAATATACAGCAACACTTGTCCTATATTAACCCAGCCACTCACACACACACTGCACACACACACACACACACACACAAACAAACAAGCACGCAGATGGCGGCTCACCTCTCGTTGTTGGTGATGTCAAGATGCCTGTGGATGGAGAGGAAGGCCTGCTTCAGAAAGCTTATCCTCTTCCTCTCCTCCTCCTGCGATTGGTCAAAAATAGCCTCCATTTCCTCCATGTAGCGAGGAGTGTAGGACGTCAGGTCTTCCAGCACTTTCTCATAGCGCTCCCTGACCTGCGGGGAGCTCAGAGGAGCAGTTTTATGATCAAAACCTGCCATGCCCTCTTTCAGGAAGAACCTCATATCATGTTTATTTTATGGCGGAGCTAAAATTTCTAAATACGAGCCCTTAAAATTATTAGAAGAAGAGCTGGATCACCCCACAAGGGACATGCAGCAACCACAACTGTTCAGTGCCAAAATAAATCGACTGAAAAACCCATTAACATTTTGAGGCAGGTAGTAAGAATACAGTTTGTGTATATTTGTGTTTCCTTTGTCCAAATGTGTGTCTATATATATACCTTTTTAAATTTCCATTTTTCTGATCATTTAATTCTTTCTTTTATGTTTCTTTGTACTTTGTCTTTTCCACATCTCTCTCATGGATTCAGTGTTTCTGTGTAAAATTCTGCTATATATATACTTTACTGCAAGCATTAATTAGTAAAGTCAAAGTTTAAATCAGTTCTGGAGCTCTACACCGTTCCCATGCAATGTGCACATGATTTAAGCCTCCATAAACACGGGGCATGGTAACAATAAAACAGCACCATACAAGGGAAGTGCTTGAAAAAACACACAGAGCTCAAGGCTGGAGTGTGTGTTTGGAGAGATTTGTTTCCCTGGAGTAGTTTCACATCAGCTGAATAAATATCACCACATGTATCGGCCCAACAAAACTCTCTGTGAGTGCAATATTTCCATTTCATCTGTGATGAATCGAGAATTGTGAACTTAGATGTGTAATGACTGAGTGAAGTGTTTAGGTGTGTTAACATCTCTGCTCACTTTGTCCTTCTCCTCCGTGGTTTTCTCTCTGGCCGCCGTTATCTTCTGCTTTTTCTCTGGACTCATCTCCGAGTTTTCGTTGGCTTGCTTCTCTTTGCTCATGGCTGTTTGCTCCTTCTGACAGGCTTTGTGGAACACGACTCGGACCGCCTCCAGCTGTTTGACACACATTCATACACACACACACACCAGGGTTATTTATTGATGATATGATTTCCATTCGTTTTTAGTTTTTATTTCTTTTATTTCCATTTCAGTTCAGTTTCAGAAAGTTTTTTTTCAGGAAGGGGTTAAACATTTAATTTTTTTCTACTTTTATGAAGCCAGTATCATCTTTTAAATCACTTCTTAAAATATTCCTTTGTAATATTCCTTTGTTGCTTTTATGTAATTGTTTTTCATCCTGCTCACTTTTAATGTTGTGTTGTTTCTAATGCTTTCTTTTATCTGCTTTCATTTAATGTATCAGTTCATTTTCTTTTAATGTTTTCTCCTGCTTCATATTTTTCCATAATTCCCTAAATTACATATTTTAATATTCTTGTTTTTTAAGCCACTCTGTGAAACAGTTTGTAAACTCTGCCTTTAGATAAGTGCTACACAGCTAAAGTTGATTATTATTAGTATTAATATAGTATTAGTACTGTAAGCATTAGTATTATTTTGTTTCATTTGTGAAACACAAGGTCAGATTTAGTTTAGTCTTTATTTTTCATTAAAGTTTTAGTATTTCAGTAGTAATGCCTGTATGGAGTGTGTTTGTAGTGCCTCTATTATGAACAGACAGACAGAAATTTATGTATACATGGTTATATTGTGCATCAATGTATTGATAATGTATTGAATGAATGAATGATTTGATATGAGCTTATTCACTACTAGAGCATTCACCCTCCGCTCTCATTATGGAAATTATCAAAAGACTAAAACTGCAAATAATTCAGGCTGATTTTAATTTTGATTTCTTTTTTTCATTTTTTGTTTACTAAACTGTTTTTTTCATAGCTAGTCACAGTTTTTTTTTTTTTGACATCTTGCAGTTTATATATTTTCTCGCCTAAAATTTTATCTTGTTGAGGTTAAATAAATATAAAGAACAAATATGTACTCTAAAACAAGAGGTAGTTGCGCAAACTGTTGCACACATGTACAACTACACACACACACACACACACACACACACGCACAAAGTCCTCAAAAATGAATAGAAAAGCACATGTGAGTTTGGACCTTCTTCAGCTTCTTGCTCCAGGGCTTCTGCGCTCGTGAGAAGCTCGTCTCGTTGCTGTGGCTCTCACTGAAGCCACAGAACATCTTCTTGGGAAAAGTCTCCTTCTGCCAGGTCTTCACCCTGTCCCCCTCCTCTGAGACCAGGGACTGGGAGATGGAGGAGTGCAGGGCGGAGAGGCGCTCGGTGGAGGAGAAGAAGCTCTGCCACGCCCTCATGAGGGAGCCATAGAGCGGTCCTGGGAGGGGGCGGGTTGGGGGGGGGGGGGGGGGGGGGGGGAGAAAAAAAGAGAGGGAGGAATGAAATAACAGAGCGCAGAGGTGAGTCATGGAGCCAATAAGGAACAAATTACCTCCATCTGTCCATTAGAGAATTTCAAACAAGGGCAGATGCACCCATTTAGTAGGACTCAAAGTGTATCTTTAGCTTGATGAGAATGGGACTTCACATGATTAAAAAAGGCCTGGGAACCAGCTTTGTTTTCAGGCCACAGTGGCTCTTGCTGTTGCTATTCCCATACTCACGAGAATCCACTATCGTCTTCCACTTGCTGCTCCACTGGCTGAGCTGCTGGGCGTACTGTTTCTCCACCTTGGCCCTCTCCAGGAAGCAGGTCATGATGTCGTTGCAGGCCTGGTAGGACTGGTCAGTACGCCGCACCGTTCGCTCATAATTCCCCGGCTGGGAGGACAGACATCGGTCGACAGCAGGAGGAGAAAAAAATGGCGGGGAAAAGTTAGAAGAACAGACACACAAGCACAAGTTGGACATCCACGAGCACACATAAGCACTGTTTTGGATATATTAGCTATTTCTGGGGCAGTTAATTTCTCAGATTTCTTCATAAATATAATCCTCACCATCCAGAAGCTCTGTTTCTTGGCATCCTCAGGCGGCTCTTTGGGGAGACTCGCCATTATTAGGGACTTGTCTGGCGCAGAGAGGGAGGAATAGCTGTTTCTGTTTTATAAGAGAGTCCCTAGACTGGTTAAGATGCATAACAAGCAAAAAAAAGCAGACAGGTGACACGTATTATCATATAACAGGTTGGACCTCTGCGTTATGTGTGTGTAATGTGCAGATACAGCAAGCCGACTTCCTCATAAACCAGAGCCATTTTGCCTCGCGTAGCAGTCGTGTCTGATAGGAAATAATTGGCTCTTGAAGCGTAGCAGCATGTCTAGTTTAGCGCAGTGCCATGACAACTTGGAAGAGCCTGATGAGGTGTTATTTATACTGTACATTGCTTACATGCATCCAAGCCCGTGCGTGAGTGAGGGGAGTGTCGTTCCAGTGGCGGACTGGAATCCACTGGGCTGGAATCTGACAGCAGGAATAGAACAGCCGCTCCGGCATTCTTCCTGTTGCCGTCCCAAAATAAACAGCAGGGAAAGGTCATCTTTCCCTTTGCTCTGACTAATACAAGGCCTACGAGACCCAACTGTCTCCCGCTCTCTCACTCCCCCTGCCATTTGATCCGGAGATCCTGACCACAAAAGCGCAACAGGGGCAGATTTCTGATCTGGCAAACAAGTCTGGGTGCGGGATTTAAATGGAATAAACTGTCCAGATAGCAGACATTTTTCCAGGCTTGGTGGATTCATGGGTGTAAAAAGACAGACTGAACAAAAGGAGGGAGATCCATGCACAAACACGCAAAGGACGCACTCACATTCAGGCCTATTTCTGTCTGGGTAACAACTTGACACATTGCTGGCTGAGTAATATGAAAGTGACTAACCACACCTCATCACAAGACTGAGCATGAGGCAGAGTCAGGCTCCTCCAGAAAAGGACCTGTGTGTTTATCTCCCAACGTCTCTTCTTCTTTCCCTCAGCTATCTGCTCCTGATTGGTATATTCTCATGTTAAACTATTGCCATGATCTTCTATAGGTAAAAGCTTGGTAGGCAGTCCTTGCACACTTCAAGTTCTTCTAATTTACTTTCTGCTTTTATCTGATTATGTTCCCGTCCAAAGCAAGAGAGAGCTGCACAAACCGATTTGAAACACGACTCAACAGCTATCACACTGTAATTCAAGATGCCTTCATATCGCCCAAGTATTATAATACTAAAGAAAGTCGATCCACACACAATAAAAAAAACCCAAGAAGTGGCAGAGGTCATGCCTGGGAGAAACCAGCACTTACATTTCTCTCTGATTACTCAAGTGACCACTTGTTAGTTCAAGAGCTTCTGAGGATTTCTCTCCATTTCTCTCTCTCTTTCTCTCTCTCTCTGTCCGTCTACCCCTCTCCCAGTGTGCCTCTCCTCCTCTAACACATGCCTCTCTCTCTCTCCTCACTCACTGACCCAATTTTCCCTTGGCACTTAAAGTTACACACACTCGTTGTTGATCTGAGAGAGGCTGTGTGAGTCACCAAGGCAATGCATGCAACAAAAAAAAAATAAATTAAACAAATCAGTGCATTTGCATGGTAATCACTTTGCTGCTAATTGGCTTGAGGCAAACAAACCGAAAGGGGGAGAGGAAAAAAACTTACCTTTCTTGCTCTCCTCCCCTGTCAGCTGTGCTGTTCTAGTTCACAGTCACTCCATGGATGAACACTCCTTCTTCTTTCTCTTGTTTCCCCTTTACTTTATCCCCATCCCTCCCTTCTTTTTATGGACTTCACTGGTTCCCTCGCTGTCAGGTTGTTTGTTCCTTCTGTCCCTCTTTGACTCTCACCCTCTCCCCTTCTCCCTCTGCATTAGAAAAACAGCTGGAAGAATCCCCCTCCTTCTCTTTCTCTGCCCGTCCCTCCCTCCCTCTCTCTCCCTCTCTCAATATGGTGCTAATGAACTATAGTGTTGACACGTTAAGCAAGCTCGGGAGAGAATGTGAACTTCATTTTGACCATTTGCTGGTCACAGCATCGTGTCAGTGTGGCACAGGGTCATGTGAGCTCATTAGTGTGTGTGTGTGTGTGTGTGTGTGTGAGGGGGGGGGGGGGGAGTGTCCCATGAACTGCCACATTAGTCCTGCACTCCTTTGTCACCCACCGCTCTCTGGTGAGGCCTAGAAATATGCCTGTGTCAAAGAGACTACAGTAAGCAGCATGTTCAGCTGTATAGTATTCACTAACTGGTCTGTGCTGTTTTGGATATGAGCCATTAGTTAAAGGGGAACACCGGTGTCACTTAGAGTTAAAGCCCTTTTACTTCTGTCTAGGTCTAGTTTACATTTTCCTCAATCATTTTGCATTTACTTGTTTTGTTGTTGTGTTTAAAATCCAAACTTTCCAGTGTCAAACCTAGCATGAGATGAGCTTCTGGGTAACAAAGACATTGTAGCCAGATAAGAAGACATGGAAATGACAATTAAGTGTTTAAGGTGACATGTTTTGGGGGATTATTTCTTGGCAGAGACTTCTGTTTCTTCTTGTGGGTGTCAGGTGATTGACAGTAAGCAGAGCGGAACGTAATGCAGCGCTGATATGGAAACACTCAGCTCGGGCAAAATGAAATAACGGTAAAACAGAAACTTTAAAACCAAATTAAGGCATCATGTGTTGGATTATCTAGCTTGGGCAATTTTCAAGTGTGTGGAAATAGTTTTTCATACTGTGTAAAGGTGAATGGCAGCAAATGGAAAAAGGGAAGATATCTCCAACTACACTGACTGTGTGCAGTCAACCTAGACGATTGGAACAAACTTAAACAGCAAACACTGGTATTATCCTTTAAATGTTCCATGTGTTGAGGCTGAAGTTGGCCGCTGTGCTGTGGAACTATCTTATCCCACAGTCTTGTTTCTCAGTGTTTCTCACGCCTTATGGGAATCTTTTGCTTCGTTACGTGAATACAGCGACCGCATGCTTTGAATGAAGCCATCTCATCTTCTCCCCCCCCCCCCAGTGAGCTCCACTGTTTTGTTTCTATTACCTCATCAAGCCTGATGGGAAAATAATTCAGGACCTGAAAACAATGTTGTGTTCGACCACCGCAGGGCGAAGAGGAGCTGCTGCCAAATGACTCAATTCAAACACAGCACTTTAAATTGGATCATTATGTGAATCTGTCAGAAGAGGGGATCCATGGAGAAATAAGAATCAAGACAGGGCCAGAGTTTATTTAGCATTTATTTCAACACCTTAGTTGTAGCTCTATCATATTTTTATCAGTATATACTGTATTTCATTTAAAACAAAACTTCATATTTATATATATATATATACCTTTTATCTCTGCATACTTATGCTCATACTGTATATAGTCATATTCATTATGTATTTCACTAGTCCTAAAATACTCTTTTTAAATCATAGTATGTAATGCTTTCTACACTACCGCTCAGTCCGTTCAGTTTGCAGTCTGGGAATAGAATCCATCGTAAGCTAGCATTGAGGCAACTCAGCATGAGGTTATGGAGTCGTAATTTTATACTCACATAGAGAGAATATGCATAAACGTGTGTCAGCTTCACTGGGGTCACCACAGGGCGAGCAGTATAGAAAGCATTTACAGAAAACCCAAAATGAAACAGAAACAAAACAAATAGCTTCAAATAATTTGTCCACACTATTTGGAAGACGGAGATTCTTAAAAATGTTTACATACTTAATAATTAATATTGTTATCTTTAATATACTATGTTTTTTATGTTATTATTCTCATCATCATCATTACATATAGATCTATAAATGATGTGTTTTCACCTTGCAGTTGAATTCACCGCAGGGAATGGCTAAAAAAATCCAGGGCATTCTTGTTCAACTCTATGTAACATATATAGTGTTTGCCTGAAGTTTATCACTCTGAAAAAAGGTTTCAAAAACCTTTTTAAAAAGGGGTGAGAGTTTTTTTTGGAGGGGGTTAATGTGTGGAATAGGGCAACGTTAGGATTGTCAAGTGGTGAGAAAAAACAGTTTTCTGACCGTTATAAATATGTTTTGGAGAAGGCATTAGAAAGAGAGGGGTGTGTGGGTTGGGGAGAGCATCTGGCCACCAAGGCAGGCTGACAAACACACACACACACACACACACACACACACACACACACACACAAAGTCAGACACAGACTCACAGAGGCTGAAGGTTGAGGAAGTCAGGCAGACAGAGAAGCAGTAAAAAGCCCTTTTTGATCACTGCACCTGTGTGTGAGAGAGCGGTCAACATTATGGCATCAAAGAGGACGGATCCATCCCTTGACCTGTGCTATGTCCGTAAACATCGATATCGTCTAAGAAAAGTTGATCTGCAGTGTAAAATGACATGCAAACCCCGTTCTCTACTCTGTTCAGTTCCTCTCCGATATGCGCCATTTCCCCCGTTCCCTTTCTCCTATATAATAACCAAGAAAATAATAACAGGTCATTTCACAACAATATTTTTGAATATTTGTATATTCCTCATTATGCACAACTTGAATTCAACAATTATAAATACCCTGACCAGTTTGAAATGAATGATTGCGATCAGCACTTAGTACAAAACAAACAAATGGGTCTACTTATAGTGAATCCCTTTTTACACGTAGGATATATTTAGTGCTCGCAAAGTACATACATACAAAGCTTATTGGGGCATCATTTGGGGGATTATGGCAAATAAATAATATCAGTATAAAAAGACTACTATTGTTATCTATCCTTTTCTTCTATCATGGTTTACACACAAAACTGTTCCTCTTGCCTGTTTTTAGGGCCATATTCTGACTTTGGCTTGTGTCACTCACAGCCAATTGATACTCTGATTTGCTTAAAGCTACAAAACTGCAGTTAGAATGTGGCCCTAATATATTTTAATCAGAGTTTCTTGCTCTGCCACTGTCAGTTTTCTTGGGGTTTACCCTTTAAGCAGCAACATTCCTATCTCTAGACTCGGATTGAAGTTTTCCCAGTGCTGCCAAGCAGCAGATGGCGTGAGAATCCATCTGTCAGTGTGTGTGGTGACAGTATGAGTGTATGTGTGTGTGTGTGTGTGTGTGCGTGTGTGTATGTGTTTATGTCCGTTACAGCACAAAACTGTGTGTGTTAATTAAATGCCTGTCCATCAGCAGTTGTAAAGTGTTTTTTCAGTTGTAGAGTATCGTTTTCAAGCGGCTCTTTCTTGTACCCTTTTTTTTGACCAATGGTAATCTCACAAATTTCACAACAGTGTCCTCCACACAAAGCAAACGAGCATCACAACACCTTTTCCCCATAACCATCTCCTTAGTCTGAGTTCCAAACAACCTGTTTGCGTCCACTGTTCTTCTTCTCTTGCGCATCTTCCGTTATTGTTCATCTTTGTCAATTTGTTTCTCTCCCTTTCTCTCTCAGCTTTGAATCACCCCATCTTTCACTCTCTCAGTCTGTGTCTCGGGAGAAGAAGTGACATGCAAAGGAGAGGAGAGCCGCCTGGGGAGAGAGGGAGGGCAAATCAAGGAATAAGAATGGGCGGGAGAGAAATATTAAGGGAATAAACTAAATGCGGTGACTGGTGGATACAAAGACTTAGGTTTATAAGGACGGGGGAAAATGATCGAGAAAGAGAGATGAAGTAACTTATCAAATTATATGCAATCAACATCTAACGAGGGAAGTGGATGGACCCAGCTAGCTTGTGTGGAAGGAATGAGACACTTGGACTTTCCTTCACCATCCAGTCCTTCCTTTCTGCTGCCCCCCCCTGGTTGACCCCGTTGCCTCTGTATGTTCCTCAGTCTGTTAGTCAGTCCCCTCCCTCACCTGTCAGTGAGTTTCTTCAGCGCCCTCTCGATGTTCATGCGGTGTCCCACACGTGTCACTCCCAGGTCCAAGAAGTCGTCCTTGGTGAGCGAAGGCAGGTGCGACCCGTCGATTTCGTTGTCCATAAAGCGCTCCCGGTGCTCGCCCAGGTTCAGGTACGCCAGCCAGTCGGCCACGTCGTACTTGGTCCAGTAGGGGAGGGGCTTGACGGCGAAGGGCTTGGCCGGCGGAGGAGGGGTGAGGTGGGGGTAGCTGAGGCAGGACGGGCTGGGGGGCAAGTGCATGGGGGAGGAGGCTCCGGAGAGAAACTGGGTGGGGGAGAGGGAGCGGGACACCAGGAGTGGGTTTTGAGTGGGAACGCCAGACGGGGAGAACAGCGGAGGGGTGGAGGTGTTGTAGGTGTCTCCTAGGGGGTGGCCAGGGGAGGGAGGAGTGAGCGGGCCGGGGAAGTCGAAGGGGCTGTTGTAGACGGGTGTACTGGGAAGGATGGGAAGGGAGGAGGGCCTGGGAGGGGCGGGGTTGGGCTGCTCGGTGTTATAGATAAGCGGGCTGGGGGCGCGGCGCCGGGAGCCCGAAGACCGCATCTCCTGACTGGGGTTACACTGGAAGTCAAACGTCTGTCTGCGGAACTTGGAGCGGTGCTTGGGCGACGTCGGGTACGGCGAGTAGGTCGGGGAGAGGGGAGGGTGGGAGTGGACCGGGGAGGAAGGCATCTGCGGAGAGGGGGAGCGGGTCCAGTTGCGCTGAATGGAGACCTGGGGGGAGGGGGAGACGGATGGCGTGGCGGACAGGTTGGGCGTGAGGATTTGACGGTGCTGCGGGGAGGAGGTGGGCAAGGGGGAGGTGGAGCGGCCGGTGGGGGGGCTATGAAACGCATCAGTGAAATCTGCTGAATACCTGAAAGAGACACAAAGGTAAACCGGTGAGCCTTAATGCTGATAATGAGTCATAGTTCATATAAGTAGAATGTAATGTTGATATGTTGTTTGGGTGAACTATCATTTTAATTGTCAATGACCCATTGACCGAAACAACATACCTATGCATGGTGGGTGACTTGGGAGTGTGGCTCCAGTCGTCCATGCTCTTTATGTTACTCATCTGTTGCAGCTTGGAGCTCAGCTCATTGATGATGCTGGCCTTCACACCTGAAAGAGGTGAGTGCACCCTGCGGCCCTCCAGGGACATGCCGCCCCTCTGCACCCCGCCGCCGCCTCGCTCATGCTCTCCCACCTCTCCCCAGCTCACGGGCCTGACCTCGATGGGCCGCTCTAAGCAGGCGGCCAGGGCGGAGCCAAAGCCGTCCTCCATTTTGGATCGGCTCTGCTTGTGTTTCCTCTCCTCTGCTACAGCTCCGTCTCTCCTGGTCTCTTCTGGGTTGCTATGTCTCTGCGATTGCACGCAGGCAGGGTTGGTGCTGCTCTGTCTGCGCAGCGCTACAGGCGGGCCCCTCCCTCCCACCTCCTTGTAATGAGTCATCTTTGGAAACACGGGGTTTGCCAGTTTGGCGTTGTGCACCTCAAATGTTTGCCCACCTGAGTAGGTCACGTAGGGATCCTGGTGCTCACCTCCTTTCTCTCCCTCTCCTCCTCCCACATCGCCTCCACCCCCTCCCCTCTCTCCTCTCAGCCCGCTCATTCCCAGCATTTCTAAATGGTGGTCGCTACTGCTGTGACTGTCCAACTCCTCAATCCCAGAATCCACCACCGCATCCTGCCAGTCTCCACCCTTGGGCGTGATGGTGGGGTGATGATGGTGGTGGTCCGCGGCTTTGCCCACTGTGCTGAGGCCGGCTTTAGGGCCGGCTATGGCCATGCTGTAGTCAGATGATGCTGCGGAGGCTGTGGTGGTGGTGGCAGCGGCGGTGGCTGTCATGGTGGTGGTGGCGTAGGTCATGGTGGTGGTGAGGGCGGCCGTGCCTCTGTCCTGGGCTGGGGTCTGACCGCCCACCGAGGTGTTGTTAGGGCCGCCGTAGTAGGAGTGAGAATGGGACATGGGCTGGGGTCGGTGCAGCGAGGGGGCAGGCAGAGCAGGAGCAGAGGTGGTGGTGGTGGAGGAAGGTGGGAATATCTGTGGGGAGGGGAGAGAGGGAGAGAGAGCAGACTGCGTAAGGTTGGCCACCTCGCTGTCATATGACGTAAGGCTGGAGGCGGCAGAGTCGCCGCCCTGGGGAGACGGCTGCGGCGCGTTTGAGGAGACAACCCCAGGAGGTTTGGGAGTTGGAAGTGGGGGCGGTGGAGGCGGAGCAACAGCAGGACTGGAGTGTTGATGCTGCTGGGCGAACTTCTGAATTCTTTCATTCTCACCGTTAGCAAACTGCAAAGGAGGGGGCAACGGGTCCGCAAAGACAAACTCGTCATCTGCGTCGATTGAGGGAGCTGGCGGAGGGAGAACCATAAGCCCCAGACCTCCAGCTCCGCCTCCTCTTGAATCTCCCCCAGGTTCATGTGTCTGTGCTGGGGCAGTGGGGACGGTGTACTGGGGTACGTAGCTGGTGTTGGGAGCGGTGTCCATCTGCAGAAAGGAGGGTCTGCGGGGAGCGGGCTGAGTTGGTGGGGGAGGAGGCTGTAAGGGTGGAACAGGTCTCGCCTCATACATCTCCTTTTCTCTCTCCCGCTCCCTAGGACTCTGTGGGTAATACTGGGTTTGATACTGGCTCGTTCTGTCCTCTGAGAAGCGAACTCTGAGCCCCTCCCTGGGCCCGCCCTCCCTCTCTCTCTCCATTCTTTCTCCACCCCCTCCTCCTCCCAACCGTAGTATCCTAGGTGACTGCGGCCGGCTCATGGAGGCAGGGGAGGTGGTGGTGGTGGGGGAGGTGAGGTGGAGGGAGACGGGGGAAGTGTAGGCAGATTGCGTAGGGGTCGGGAAAAGGGAAGGTGTCGGGGTCTGGACAGGGGTGGGGAACGCTCCCACTGTGGACATCTGCCGACCGAAGTGTCTCTCCTCTCGGCGGGTCCTGCGGTCGTCCTTCAGGGCCCGCTCTCGTGCAGCGAGGGCCAGGCCCAGAGGGGACGAGGGGTCCAGGACCTTGCCTGTCAGTGGGTGGATGAAGGTAGTGGCTGGCTGGGTGCCGTAGTTGGAGGGAGCGGACTTGGGCTGGCCGTCCTGACCGAGGATAGGGGAGGAGTACTCAGGCAGGCCAAAGGCTGGGGGCATGCTGCTGGCGTAGTTGACATAATTGTCTCCAGAGAACATGCCCTCATCGATAGATTTGGAGGGCCGGAGGCGAGGGGTGGGCACTTCCATCGTAGCGCCGTGTAAAGGCTGGATTCTTACCCCTGCTGCTCCGCCTCCCTCTCCTGCTCCTCCTCCTCCTCCTCCTCCCGCCTCTCCTTGGATGTCCTCCTCAGATGAGAGGAAGAAAGAAGCGCTCTTTCTCCTCATGTCCCGGAAACGTTCCCTGTCCCTGCGCGCCCCTCCGATGTAGCCTGCGGCAAACGATGTACCGTAGTCCAGGTTTTCCAAGTGTTGCTGGGTGGAAACAGAGGGGGCGACAGATGACGGAGGCATAGGGGTGGAGGTGGGGGGCTGAGGCGGTGTGGGGGTGAGGGGCGAGGGCAGGCTGGTGTTGGGGCTGTCTGGGATTCCAGGGAGGGAGGTGGCGTCGTCTATGTCCGCGGTGGGCTCGGCCTCCATGCTGCTGCCCTGGCTGCTGCGGCCGCTGCTGCTGGTGGAGGGGGCTTTGACGATGATGGTGGGGATGGGGATGGAGCTCTTCTCCTTGGCACCGCCTCCTTTCCCTCGGTGCTGTCTCAGCCCGTCCTCCACTTTCGACTGCTTCATCAGAGCTCCCCTGCCGCCCCTCTTGGCTCCACCCCTGCCACCGCCTCCGCCCCGCTCCCGGGTGGCCATGTGCGGGTGATGCTGCGGAGCTTGTTGGGATTTGGGTGTAGCACTTGTTGGTGGCGTGGCACTGCTGTAGCCTCTCCTCAGCCCCCCCATCTTGCCCCCACCCCTCCTGGGCAGGTCCGGCTCCCTGCCGGTGAGTGTTAGTCCTTCAGATTGTCTCCGGAGGGTGGGGACTATGACCGGCTGGTTCATCCCACCAGGCCCTCCCCTCTCCCAGGCTGCTTGTCCCGGCTGGGAGTGGAGCTGGTAGTGGGGTTGGGGTACAGAGGGTATGGGCATAGCGGGCCCTCTCCCAGGATGGGGGCCTGCAGATAAAGGCGGCTCTGGGGCGGATGTGTTCGGGGGTGGGGGGATTTCCTCAGGTCCCGGGACTGACAGGCTGCGAGCCAGCTTCATGGCAGGCGGGTGGAGGTACTGCCTCTCCTCCTCCGTCACACCTGAGGACACAGATACAGGCAGTTAGATGGTGTAAAAAGCAAATTCGCATTCTGAACAGGTGGAGAATATCTTTCTACAACAAAGGGCGTTACCAATAGATTTCTGCCGCATCATGACTGCATGCTGAGGACCGTGGCCAGGTTGAAACTGAGCTTGGTTGTAGCCGAAACCGGGTGGCATCATACCCAGCGACGACTGCTGCTCATAGCTCGGCTTCAGGTGTTGAAACACATAATGAAAAGAAAGAAGGAGAGCAAAAGAGTAAGTGAGGAGGGAGCGGGTAAAGAGAGGAGAGGACATGTTTGCTCAGACATAAGCAATAAAAAATATATTGTTTTTGGCTGTTACAAAGTAGATATAAAATGCAATACAGCAGAACCAATCAGTCAAAAGAGAGTATTAATGTATCTGGGACCCGAGCATAGTCGAATGGACGCAACCTGACTCACACTTAAACAAACGTTTTGGTGTGGGTGGTCCATTGTCAATCATTTTCTGTAAAGCACAGCGAGGGCAGCAGAATGAACAACGGCGCAGAAAAAGCTGAAGACCGTGCTACTTCATGGAAATACAATTGTCAGGTTTTTGTGAGCAGTCGTCAATCTAAATCAGTGGAGAAGCTCTGCTGTATGAGTGAATCTGGCCGTATAGGATTCAGGACAGAGGTTCACAGCTGTTCATGATTATTGTTGACATTTCTAGATACTGTAGAGGCTGATTCTAAAAAGGCAGCAGGAGCTTGAATTATGGTAAGAGTGCATAGCAGATGCAGGTCATGAACCAGCATCCATTTCCCTTCCAATTCCCAGCAGTACCTCACTGGAGACATTGGGAACAATACTCTTGCTCCGGTCCCGCTTGCCCCCATGACCTCTCTGGCCCTGGTTGTCTGATGTAATTGTCTGTTGGGCAGCAGCCAGGATTTCATCCAGTTTGTCTAAGATGAAGACAGAAAGGGGGGAAGGGAGAGAAAGCGAGGAGAGAGAGAGAGAGAGGGGGAGCATAAAATGAGAAAAAAGTTGGTGGGCAGGGCACAAACAGCGAGCCCCTTCCTGTCCCCTAAAGGTTTAAATACACCCGGTTATAATATGACAGAAACAGGAGGGATTTCTTACTCAGTGCCATCTGATAGACTGTCCTCTTCTTATCAGGAGCCTGAGAGGACTCGTATTCTGAAGGAGGAGGAGAAGAAGAAAAGAATCCTCTTAGCATCAAACAGCCTGACTCTTAATTAAGGCTCGGGGGCTGATTGGGGTAATGATAAAGACGGATATTCACCTGCTTTCTTTTTCCACGGAGAGGCAGCTGTGGCATACATAATTCGAGAAACAGAAATTAGGTCTGACTAGAACTACCGTATAGCCGTCTGTATAATGCAGATGGAAGGATGAGATACATACTCGGACACACGTGATGATGGGAATGCTGATGTGGTGAGGGTGATGGTGATGAGGACGGAAATGAAAATGAGAGCACACAAATCCGTGATTCTCCCACCTTTCTCCACTTCAGGCAGCACATTTGGTTCAGAAGAAAAAGAAATAAGAAGCAGTTTGTTAGTGATGCCATGAAGCTACTAGCATTTCACAGCATGAAACTGCTTAGATCTCTCTTTACTTAACCAGATACACAGGCATCCCATAGTAAGCAATGTTCAGCTTTCTTATTCATAGGTAACACATGATAATTTACTGGCAAGGGGAAATTAATCGACGCATTCCTCCCTCATTAAGCCAATGCTAATGAAAAAATGAAATTACACCTATGCTGGATAATTTTCAAGGCTCCCTGCATCAACTCGCTTAATATTTAATGCAGTGTTTCCCCTTCCACTCAAATGGTGCGGTGGGCCACCCTGCAGAGAGGAGCTGCCAGCCCACCTAATAGAATTCCATGTCTTGGTTTCAGTAGAGATTTTTTTTTAATGTCACAGGCTCTAAAAAAAATGCCGCTTCTGAAGCTATTTCACCCTGCCAAAAAAAAACTTCTAAAGGGAAACACTAATTTACTGTATTTTTTTTGAATTGGCATTTTCTTTGCATGGGTCAGAATCTTAAACCAATTAAGTGCCTTCCTCTTTCTCCCTCGCTCTCTTATCCGTCTCCTCCTCCCTTCGTCTTACTTACCCATGTCCTCCAGTTCTGATGTCATCGACTTGGAGCGCAGGGCGATGGCAGGAGGAGTCAGTCTTTTAGTCTGCTGCGGGGCTGCCAGAGGAAGCCGGCCAAATTCAGACTTAATGTTTAGTATTCTGGTATAAACACGCAGTCACCAATGACAACCACACTGCAACAAGCTTTTACAGTGAAATAAACATCTTCATCGTCACATCATAAACACAAGATGGAAGTAACATGCGTGGAAAATTTGACTCTAACCTTTCTTCCTGGCAGTGTCCTCCATTTCAGGGTTACGAGCCACCATCACAACTTTAACCATGAGGCTGTTGCCCCCCTGTCGGATCATGTTGACCACCTGCCTATGGCCCACCTTCACCACGTTCTGGCCATTCACCTGACACACACACACACACACACACACACACAGACAAAGAAAGACTGAATGTACAATGAGCTGATGTGTTGCATGATTTCATGAAAAAAAGCTGCAATTTCCTTTTTTGGTGGACCCACTTTCCCTCAACCTGCCTCATCTACTTCTACTTCAGTTAATTATTTCCTACATTTCCCAGAATGCCTTTCAACAACCCCCAGAGAATGTGTGCGAACTTGTTGAAACAAGAAAAACTCACCACCAAACAACAAAATGGACTCTGAAATACAAGCTACTGTACATCACCAATAGCTGTTTTTCAACAGTGTTTTTGGGGTGGAGTTTTCCTTTTAGTGACAGGTGCCACTGAATCTAAATGAGGCTTCTGCACAAGGCATGTTGCTTGCTTATTAGTTATTAAAACGTATGAGTTCAGATGAATTTCTGAGCCAGCCTCAGTCTGTGTGTCAGTCCAAAATGCCACCCACTGACACCCTGCTGGTCCCTACCTCGATGAGAAAGTCCCCCATCCTCAGGCCCGCCCTCCAAGCCACGCCCCCCTCATCGACAGACTCCAGGTACTGCAGCGCGGGGAACGCTGGCGTTGGAGTGAACTCCTCTATGGGAGTCTGAGCTGGAGAGGATAAGACAGAGAGGATGAGCATGAACGGAGACAGATGAAAAAAAACACAGGTTTGAAATTGAGAGAGGGATGGACAGATTAGAGAGAGTGAGAAGGCGAAGGGAAGGGAAAAGAATCGCAGAGACAGAGAAATCTATAGAGACAGAGGGATTTGGGGTTGATTCTGGAGGAGAAGAGGCACTGGCTCACCTTTGGCTCCCCTAAGCACAAAGCCAAAGCCCTCATTGTCTTTCTTCTGCAGGAGCACTGTCTTCTCCTTAATGATGTAGTCACTTAGAGAGAATAAAGAGAGGGGGAAAGAGAGAAACAGAGAGAGAGAGAGAGAGAGAGAGGGGGAAAGAGAGAGAGAGAGAGAGATAGCTATATGACTTCTTTAGCAACAGAAAACTCTTTTTGTCATGCAAATAAAGTATTTTCTGAACGTGGGAAACGGCTATACTGCATCACATTATGAAATCACACTGCACCAAAAGATAGGTTGGCTTGAGAGTGTCATACAAAAAACGCTATTGTAGAAAAGGGTCGATGGCAGGGGTAGAGTTAGTGTCACAATGGGTGAGGAGTAAGTGTATATGGGATGACAATCCATACTATAGCCTAATCCAGCTAGAGCTGACAAGCGCTGGGCCAGGGGGAACGGCACATTAGAAAAATGTGCACACACACTTCACTGATAATGGAAACTTCCAAATGCACCTAAATCGCTGCATTAGCTTTCACCGCCTCTGGCAGCTTCTGCAAGGATACTGCTTTACCGACTCCAGCGCACCACTACTGGTCATACATGACACTTCAAATTATGTACGGGAAGAAATCCGACAGTCCTCTAATCTCCCTGCACAACCGGCTCTACTCGCCCCAAGACTACAGTCTACAGCGGTCACAGGAGTTGATGATGTTCATTGATTGATGCGGTAATCTTATTATGAAACGGTTGGAGTAGTGTAATGGCACGTTTAACCCAGCAAGTCAAGCTGCTTCATTACTCTATTACCATGTCTGGGACTTATGGCCAAGTCAGATTTATAGCAGCATTACGACCCTTTCCCTCATGTAGCACTGAATAAACAGACTCCACACTGCCACACACAACCACATCTCATGACTCATTTCTGGACTTGACTTTCCAACAATGTCAATTCACCCTGGTTCTGTTGGAAAGCCCGGGGCTTGAGCAGAGCTGTATGATTTGAGAGGAATTCCACACATTTCTTTCCTCAGCGGCTTATTTCTGCATTAGTTGGTGCTCTTCAACTTAACTCAAACTGGCACTCCAACTGAAATCAAATCAAAGGTTTTGATTTCCTAGAGTGGGTGAACTGTGTGTGAACAGGACGAGTAGCCCGGTCACTGAATTGTCTTTACTTAATCGCTGACTGCCAAAAAAAATGCAGTAACGACACGTTGGGTGTAGAATTTCCAAACATGACAAGTGTATGGCGGGACTAAAATAACAATATCACACCGTTGTGATGATGGTCTATTTTCCACATTGTCCCTTACAGTACAAATCCAGCAACTACTTGTGTATTCATGCCAGCACAGCGTGGAATAACCCGAGTTCGGCTGTGGCATCAGAGAGGGACAGCAGAGTCGTGAGCGTTGGCTTAAGCCCACAGGCCCGAAGTCTTCTACACCAAGCCGTAACTTTTAGCACCGAACAGACGATTGCTAGATTCCCCCTACTGAGGTCCATCCCTCGTGCGTTCTCCATCAATGTTACTGTTTCGCCAACGCACAGCCGCCTTCCAGCCATCTGCTCCTCACACCTCATTCCTTTTTCTCTCACCCTGTCCTCCATCATGCTTTCCCTCTCTGAGGATCAAAGTAACACGGAGTGGGTGGACGCTGGATCCGCCAGGCTCTCTTCCATCCATCCATCCATCCATCCACTTCTACGGGAGGGGGAAACAGAGCCAGTGTGCTTCCCTAAGGTGATTCTGAGGTGTTGCTAGCTCGCAGGAACATACCAGATTTCCTTTACATATACGTAGCTGTGCGGCCGATCTATCACCATGTCGTCCGCTCAGGCCGTGTCGATTGCGGCCATGCACAGCCCAAACGTCCCTGGTTAATCTCTACCGGCTAGTAGGACACTCTCTCTGAACTGGCTTCAACAGAGCTGTAAGCCTATTAGAGAACAGAGTTATTATGTTCCCTCCTGAGTCATCCTCTCCTCTATCCACAATTACTGAGAGAAAAGGCAGCTTTTTAACCATTCGTCTGCTGAGCGTACATGCAGATAGACCGGCTGTGCGGGGACAGTACCCACACACCACAAGTAAAGCACTTGACTGATGTTAGTGACACACATCACCGTGTATGGAGATGGATGCAGAAGAGATACTCCCACAACAATCAACCACTGTGACGTACACACTTATATGTGAAAACCACACACACATCCAATGTATACAGACACACATACATAAACACAAACGCATGCACACACAGGCACGCACAGAAATTACCGGTATCTCAAATTAGGCTGAAGAGGAATTGACAAAACCACACTCTTGCCACTTACTGACTCCACTTTCATCCTTCTCTATGGCAACAACAATAACACACACATTTTTAATGATACAATGGGACAAAATTATGTGATATGACAATATAGCCTTTTAAAGAAACAGGAATACACATAAATGGGAAGTCCAGGTGAATGAGAGATACAGTATCTGCGGAATCATGACTCAAAGAGAATGAAATACACCCACACTGTCTGACTGAAATACATCAATATATGCTCTCTTTCACACACAAACACACACACACAAACACACACACACAGCATTCAGAAACACACGGGAGGAAGACACAGAAATAAACATGCTGCAGAGTCTCCATTCAATAGGCACTTCCGTCCCACAGAGATATTCACATGCAGAGGAAAAAGACAATTAAACACAGACGCACATATACACGCGCACGCTCAGAGACACACACACATACACACACAGAATACATAGCTTATTAGTCTGCCTTTGAAAAGGCACGGCCTCTCAATAGCATCATCTACCTCTCCCCTCTCTCCATTGTCCTCTCCTCACATCCATAGCCAGCCAATGAATGAGGAAACAGCCGCTACCTGTAAATGAACCACACGCTCCTGTTTCTGGGGCCCAGTGACGGCCACGAAGAAGAGAGGGAGAGAGAGAAATCTCTCTCTCCGCATCCCCCCATTGCCATGTCCCCCCCTCCTCTCTCGCGCGCTCTCCACCGCCACCTCCTCCTCCTCCTCCTCCTCCTCCCGCTCCCGCTCCTCCTCCTCCTCCCGGTCTTCCAGCGAGAGCTCAGCCAGAGAGAGCCGCGAGAGTGGAGGAGAGAAAGAGAGCGAGGTGGGGAAAGAGAAAGAGAGAGAGCGCTGGTCTGCAGCCCGCATACTTCAGACAAGGGAAAGAGAGAGAGAATGTGAAAGAGAGAGAGAGAGAGAGAGAGAGAGAGAGAGAGAGAGAGAGAGAGAGAGAGAGAGAGGGAGAGAGAGAGAGGGAGAGAGAGAGAGAGGGAGAACGTCAGAGATTATTACAACAGGGAGAGAGAGAGAGATTGTGTGTGTGTGTGTGGATACAGCCAGTGCTGGATGAGAGAAGGGGAGAGGAGGGGGGGGATGGAGGGGATGGAGGGGAGAGGAGGGGGGGGGGTTGGTTGAATTTGCGGGTGTGGACGGGGGGATGGGTATAGATGTGAGGCGACACAGGGGGAAGGAGGGACAGACAGCGTGTGTATTTGCACATCCAGTGACTGGTGTATCACAGATTCACCAACAGCTGATTCCCACCCTGGATTTACTCACACACATTTGCAGACTTTCCTCTCACTCCCTCCTCTAACGCAGCACAGCGCTCTCATCACCACATACACAGGCTAACACACGCTCTCTCTCTCTCTCTCTCTGTCTCTCTCTCTCTCTCTCTGTGAAATAGCAATTGACATTCTCCCAAATGCCTAACCGCAGTGAGGAACATTCGTGGTATCACCCTGCTCTTAATTGAGCACCACTTCACCACGGCGCTGAAATTACGCTTAACCGACTTAACACAGGTAATGTAACCCCATTGGCCGCTATTTCCATTTAGAACGCCGGCGCGGGCTGCATTAAAGTGAATGTGTTTTTGAGTGACAGTGAGAGCCGCTTAGCACGGGGCTAATGTCAGCTACAATGTGTAAGAGCCTCAAAAGCCCAGGGGTGGCGACTGGTAAGTCCTCCTCAGCAGCCCAGGGACCAAACCAGCCTCCTCATGACTCATCAGCAGCATGATGTTCGTGCCTATGTATACACAGACACACACATTCACACACACACACACACACACACATAAACAAACATACATAGCTTCATAATGCACAACTGCCGAGGGCCAGCTGCAGCTTGATGCAGGCGGATCAGACAGATGCAACGGGGGGAGAAAGAAGAAAACCACCATCACCACTCATTACGGCATTATTCTCTTCATTGTAAACAAGTGCAAGAAGAGAGTGAGGCATGTGGATGGATGTGCGGCTGACAATCTGAATAGGGCCAGCACAGTCCTGCGCATCAGGAACAATCACAGCGACGAGCGCGTTTGTCTGGTGGAGCTAAAAGGGAAAACAAGTGAAATGACATGCCTGCTCTTTGTGCTTTCAGCGCTGACATGTTCACACAGCACAACAATAGAGAGCAAGCGCCCGACTCTGAGCTTCAACCGGAGGATCAGCAGGAAAACAGACATGCAGTCACATAGGCGTGAAGGCATGGACACACAGAAAGTCAAACAGGCAGGCACGCACGCTCACACACACACACACAGAGCCTCCAATTATCAACAAAACAAGAGTGTGTCAACCCAGCATGGTCTACTATTTCAATCAACTTCACTTGCCTGACAGTCTGGCCTTAATAAACCAGAGAGCAGACATTTCAGGTGCTGCCCACAAACTCATGTGACAAGCCACAGCTGAAACATCAGCAGGGGTCGCAGCCAATGAGCTTCAGTCTAGTTTTTCTCAGTATTGACTGAACATGAAAGGCAGCAGGCTTGGCTTACCGCCGGATTGAAGCCGACAGTTCCTCATTCCTTGTTTTAACGCACTCACTGACCACCTATTAGAGGTCAGCTACTCGTTTGAATTATCTCGGGTCGTGAGGGTCGGAGCAGCTGGTCGGCGGAGTCTCACCTGGGGCCGTCGATCCCATCGTAGGCTCCGACGGTGACGTTGCGGAACAGCTTCCTCTTGGCTTTCTCACTGCGCGTCTCTGCAAGGCACACGCAGGCACAAACATATGCTCAGTATCAACTTCCGCCACTTTCCGTCATGACACGTTCTGTGTGTCTCTATAGAAGTGTTGCCTTTAGCGCAACACATCCGAATCAAAACGTTTTTACACCATGTTCTCGTGATCCTTGTTTTTTTTTTTGTTTGTGGCATATGGTTCGGTTGCTGTGTGAACTATGCAGCTATGAAAATATGAAAATGTGCACATGGGCTGATAAACATGAGTGTGCATTTGCTGGGTGTTGCACTGACTTAAAGGATCCAGCCACAGTGAATGTGTCCTCTCTCTCCCTTCTAAAAATTCCTGTGGATTTTTTTTATACACCATTATCAGAAAAACAGTCGGCCTTGTCTCACCTGATCGATTGCTGAGACCTGCCACCTCTTCCACACATTCTGAGGGAAACCAGCCGGTTCGACCTTTCACCGTTCCCTCCCAGTATCCTCCCTCTCCTACACTCAGCACTGAGGAGGACATAGACAGACAGATAGATGGATAGACGGATAGATAAATAGATAGATAGATAGATAGATAGATAGATAGATAGATAGATAGATAGATAGATAGATAGATAGTGCAGAAATGAAGAAGTGTGGCAAAGATAAGAGTGACAGATAAGTTTCAGTGAATCACAACATTAACAGAAGAGTCCTTACACAATTATATATCATCAATATGTGATGTTATTTTTTGATTGTGTACTGAGTATTGTAATTTACTTTGTTGGTGTAACTACTTTCCCTCAATCTGTCTTGCTGACTTCTACTTCAGATTTCCTACATTTCCCAGAAAGCTTTTCAACAACCTCCAGAGAGCAGGCAATTTTGCACTTTTGTTGCTTTCAATCAAAAGTGGCCACTGTCTATGATTGTGTGTCCCTTACTCAAAATGCAACATGTCTTGTGGCTGCATTGCATTCTGGTCTATTGGGGCTACTGAAGAAATTGGTCTCTCTGTCTCTTCTACGATGGATTTCTCCCTGCATGATTGTTGAACGTCGGTGCAAAATGGTGAGCCTAGAAGGAAGCTCTTACTCTTTGATTCTGAGGGACTGACACCAAAACCTGACATTTACTGTTGATGTTTTCGATAGCCAATAAGAAAAATATACCACCAAACAATAAAATGGGCCCAGAAATGTACATTTCAGTACATTAGGAAGAGGTGAACAGAGAGAGAAAGGAAGAAAGAAAGAAATTGAGAACAAGATGCAAAGAGAAAGAAAAGGAGAGAAAATGGGCCCAGAAATGCAAGGTGCATCACCGATATCTATTTTTTAACAGGGTTCATGTGTTTTAGGCTGGGTTTTTCCTTTTAAAACCAAAGTTCACCATTTGCAACGTCTCACCTTTAACTTTGTCTCCTTTGCTGAGGGTGAGCTCTCTGTCTCCACTGGCAGAATGGGCGCGAGTGGCCACATACACTCTGCCTGGCACGGCGCTGTACATACGCCTCATCTGACCCCCCCCTCCGCCTGCTGAGGTCGCACTACAGAGGCAGAGAGAGAGAGAGAGAGGTTATTACAAAACCATGAGACGAGACAGTGGCAGAACAAAGTGAGAAAAGAGAAGCTCATGGCCAATGAAATAAGAAAGCTTTTTGCTGCTGTCCTTAGACTTTAGCTCAGCCTTTCACACCATCCAGCCTGACATACTGCTCAGACAGTTACAGGAATTGGAAGTGAACTCTCACATAATCAGGAGCATCACTCCTTTCTCACTAAACCCAGCGCCTGTGCTGATTCTCCTGTCCCCCATTCTCTTTACCCTCTACACCAATTCCTTTAAAAACGATGAGCCAAATATCCGCATTGTTAAATTCTCAGATGATACAGCCATCCTTGGTAAGATATAAACAAAACCTGATATGTCAGCAGACATCTGTAATTTCCAGTTTTGTGCAGTTGTGTGACATTTCCCATTTCCTTTTGCTGAATGTAAGCAAATCAAAGGGAGGATGGAGCGATGATGACTCTTACATTACACTGATTGGCTTGATGAAGGCGCTATAATTAAAGGTCTAAATTTAAGACTATGAACGGCCATAACTTCTACACCATAAGTCCGATTGACACGAAACTTGCTACATAATCCAGCTATCCCTACAAATTATACTGATTGGACTAATGGGGGTGCTATAATTAAAGGTAAAAATATTACCTCAGATGCCACCAATACGATTTTGATGAAAGTTGGACGGATGACGCATTTTGGCACTGTGTTCTGACGTTTAAAAAATACACTGATGATGCTATAATTAAAGGACAAAATTTATAAACCATAACTCCTATACTAATAGTCCAATTTGGATGAAACTGGAGGGATGATGCATCTTGTTACTAATTGGCCCACGGTGCGCCTCGGCTGCATCATTCGTGTGGGACATGTTAACATGTTTGCTATTGTAAATATTTGAGAACATAATCCTCTTGTAATTGTACAGTCTATTTATTCCAAGTCATCCCAAGTTTCAGAGGCTCTATTTAACACAAGAGTATGCAGGTTTTCATTCCACCTTAAACCAGAGAGGAGGAACTAATCAGTGATATGAGCTATAGAGCCCACTGCTCTATTCATGTCCACGTCTCCATCGGTTGGTGTCTCCTCACCCCTGTCTGCCTCGTGGCTGGCGGTGTCTCTCCTCGGTGTCGCTCTGGCCTCCCCTCCCTCTGGATGGAGAGCGAGTGCGAGTTCTGGGGCTGCTGGAGCTCCTCATGCCTACCGAAGCTCTGCGCTGGCCCTGCAAGACACACACAAAGTCCCAAACATACAGAGCATCTGAGTCCCGGCGGGGCAAAGAAACCCCAAACAGTAGAGTCTGTTTGCTCTCAAACAGAATGCTTGAGAACATTAAGAGGCAGAAAAAGCACTGCGGTGTCAACAAAGCACATTTGATATCACAGTTATAGTCTCGGAGATGCTACGTCAGTGGTTTGACATCGACCTACTGGCCCTCAGTACCTGTCCGGGGAAGGGATTGGTTGCGGCCTTGTTGGGCAGGGCCAGAGGGTCGGGCTGGGCCATGGTGTTATCGCTGTTAGCGCGGAGTAGGGGATGGGAGTGGAGCAAGGGGAGAGGCAGCGTGCGGGCGCTCTCGTTTCGCTGGGGAACATACTTTGGCGATTCCAAAAAGGGCACTGGAGGTAGAGGTGTGTGGCGTGATGGTGAGGTGCAATAAGGGGTGAGGGGTCAGAGGTGAGGAGTGAGGGTAGGTATGACAAGGGGGGGGGGGGGGATGGAGGGAGAGAGGATGAAAATTGTGAGGGTAAATAGTTGACAGATTCAGGAGATCTTAGTGCAAAGACAGGCAAGTAGTGGAATTAGATTACAAGACTTGATGGCCCCTTCAGAAGAGACCAAGTTTGATATGAAGGCTTACCTACGTCAGAATCTCTATGGTTTTTGATGATTTCCCCGAGTTCAAAATGGCCAGACATTACAGCTTGCTGCAAAAAAAGAAAACAAAATGTTGTTTTTCTGATGTAACTGCTCTATCTTTTATTATTATTACTATGCCATGTTTTATTATCTAATTTTTGTCTGTATTTGAGCCCTTTTGTTTTCTGTAAAGACCCAAAAACCCATTAATCAAAATTGCTTCACAAACACATTTGACTTGATTTGTCAAACCTAATCAATATGCCAAAATGCGTTTATGAATATATGAGTTGCCAGTTGTACTATTTACCTGAAAAGGGGTTTGGCCATGCTTGTTCTTTGCCTCCTTATTCGCTCCCCTGTACAGAAGAACACGGACACAGCTTTCCTGATTGGTCAGAGAGGGATAGTGATCGGTTAACATAACTTAAACACACCAGCTGTTCTCTTTGAACAGCTGAAGTAATTGCTTAGTAATACTAGTTAAATATAAAGTATTTGTTTCCATACTTGCCTTGTTGTACAGGGCACAAATGTGAAGTGCAGTGTTCCCTGAGGCATTTTGAGAGGTGGTGTCAGCCCCATAAAACAGAAGGTGCTCCAAGTGCTGGGCATAGCCGTTCTGGCAAGCCTTTCAATGTCAAGAGTGTGATAGAAAGATTCAAAAAATTGGCAGGATTAGAAAGTATAGGAGGAGACGAGGGAAAAGGGGAAAGGATGACTTTCATATAGAACTGTTTCAGTACATTAGGAAGAGGTGAACAGAGAGAGAGAAAGAAAGAAAGAAAGAAATTGAGAACAAGATGCAAAGAGAAAGAAAAGGAGAGAAAATGTCTTACATCCACATTTAGAGCCACAATTACTCTTACAGAAAAACAGGTCAGAGCAAAGCTGATGATTACATCTGCACCATGGTGAAAAGAAAGGACAAAACATTAAAACAACAGAAATGAGCCTCCAGCAGGCCGACAGGTTTCCTCATATTTTTTTCTGCAGGGACTAAAATAACACAAGATACATACAAAATAAAGGAGGAAAACATAGGGCACGGCGGAAGCCAAAATAAATACCATGACAACCGGCTTGCAGCACAAGCGCAAATTTACTAGAATGCCACAGAGACATAATGTGGGCAATGTACCCACATGTGCCCATGTCTAAGAAAGAGATAATATCCAATGTTCTTTCAGAATCAGACACAGCTTGAGATGATTTTGATTGGAACAGGTGTGAGGAAACTACAGTATGTGGCGACTTCTTTCATTTGTGGTTCAGTTTATTCTCATTTTTCTTTTTTTTTTTTATCTGGGGTCTCTCTCTTTCTGACTCTGAGAGAGAGATCCTGGCATGGTCTGATGTGGATGGAGCGACGATGGCAGGATGAAGGGTACCTTATGTATTTCTTGCATTCCATACTCCTCTTCATCCCTGTGCTATGGAAAAGAGAGAAGGAGGGGAGGAAGGAGAGAGAATGCAGAGATGAGCGAGTGAATGTCATTCGATGGAGGGGCGGGAAGGGGCGTGAGAGAGAGCGCCGGGAGAGAGAGAGAGAGAGAGAGAGAGGGAGAGATAGAGAGGAGGGTGATGGTAAGTGACAACAACAACACGGATAAGACAGGGAAGTGGCGGCACATGCGAAAGTCGACATGAAGAGAGATGAAGAAAGAAAACACACCGACCAGAGATGACTTTACACATAAAAATATGAAAGGAAACCATATGGGAACTCACAAGGAAGAGGAACACAATGCCAGTACCATCCTACAGATGGTGTGATGAAAGATAGATCGATAGATTGAAAGGTATCCAGATAGATAGAGAGATAGATGCATAGATATTTGGTGAGTTGACCATAAGTCTGTCCATTGCTACCTGGTGAGACTCGTCCCAGCCGTTCTCGTCCCTCGTCCCCAGCCTTGCCCTGTAGTACAGCAGGGTCTCGCAGCAGGAGGTGTCGCCCCCTGTCAGCACGGTGTGGTACAGCGGGGTCAGGCACAGCGGTCTCTGTAGTCCGGAGACGCTCCCAGGGACAAGAGAGCCTGGCAGGGAGGGACAGGGATACAGAGGGACTAAGAGAAAGCCAGCTATTTTCTAATTCTGATTTAACTCATGATGTTTTGAACTGTTTTTGCAGTTAAATATGATGCTACATTATGGGATGTGCACTTCACAGTATGCACTTTATCTGTACACTACCAGTCAAAAGTTTGAACACACCACTCTACCTACCACCAATTATGCAGTGACCAAAAAAGTGTTAAACAAATCAAAACTATCTTATATTTTAGATTCTTTAGTAGCCGCCCTTTGCCTTGATGGAAAGGCAAAGGCTTTGGAAAGTCATACATGGGCATCAGCTTCATTTATATTTGTCTAAGAAACAAATTTCAAGCATTTAAACATAAGCCTTTAGATCAAAATCGTTTTAAGATAATTAAAAACATTGCACATTCAATCAGGTGTGTCCAAACTTTTGACTGGTAGTGTACATGTTATATTGTATGTATTTTACAGTATGTACTTTATCTTGATAAGTGCATGTCACCTGAGGGTTGTTGACAAATAAGTACTGAAACTGTATTATTACTGCGGAGTATGCATTTTATTTTAATAGGTGATTCAACTTATGCCATGTGATTTGATTGTGTGCTGAATGTTGAAATAAGTCTGCTGCCTGTAACTGTTTTTAAGCTGCAAAACAAATCGCCTCAATGAGGACATTAAAGTTTCTCTTCTATTCTAATGTATAATACTGTTGTGTGTATAAGGAGAGAGACAGAAAACCAGAATATACGTATGTGAATACACACACACATGCTTGGATGTAGGGCTGGGCAATAATTCAGTATTATCATTTATATTGTCTTTCAATAGAATCATATTGTAAATAAATAAT
>NW_027281087.1:0-60816 GCF_046629955.1 Centroberyx affinis
GAGACGCTCCCACCCGCAGACGGCGTCCCTAATAATGAGCTTCATTATGTGATGATGCGATGCGGTGTGTTTGTTGGGAACAAGCCCCGCCTCTCTGACCTGCCAGGAGACCCGGTGAACACTTTGCCGGCATCATTCTGCCAATCAAACAAACGCCACACAGGACATGTAGCTTTTATATATTACATCCTATTTATATTGACGTGAAACTAAAGTAAAGGTGCGTAATATTAAGTTTTAACATGTTTTTTTTCTTTGAGTTTAAGGCCAAGTTGTTGTTAAGGATCAGAGGTAAACTAATGTAGCTTTTATTATTATTATTATTATTATTACTGCAATACATCTACACACAGTAACAGCCTAACAGATTGTAATATATATTATAACGTTATAATGCATTTCATTTTGACATAGTATTTTTATATGTTGAAATGAAAAGGATGTTCCCTCCTGTGGGAGACTGTCATTGTATCAGATGTGTAGACTGTAGAGTCTTTGTTGTGTCTATGCTGCCTGGGCTTCAGTTGCCAAAAAAATGTCTCCAAACCAACCTAGCATCATTTATGGAAAAAAAAAAAAAAAAATCTGATGTTTCAGTACATGTTGTCTCACCTTAAAGAGTTTACGGTTTGCTGCAGACGACACGTAGTGCTGTTTTTTTTTTTCTATTTATTTCAATAAAGAGTTGTTTCTTGCCTCTTGTTTTTTTTTGTTTTTTTTCTCTTCAACCTTGACACTGGCTCTGGTCTTCTTGTTGTTGTTGCTTTAACCTTTGGCCTCTTTGTGTCACGGCTGTCCACCGTCCCTGCTGAGTGTATGGGCAGTGACAGCTCTTCGACAGAGAGAGAGAGGGGGGGGGGAAGAAAGGAAGAGCGGGGGGTTGGCGGTCGGAGAGGGGGGGGATGGAGAAAACAGAGAGAGAATAGAGAGATCGATGGGAGGGATGGGATGATGAGAGGAGGCCGGTTTGAGATGGGAGTAGGAAACGGTCAGGGTGGAAACGGATGGAGAGGTGGAAGATGAAAGGGTGTAGCTGACCAGGATGGAGGGAGGACAACGAAGAAGAGAGAGAGAGAGAGAGATAGAGTAGAAAAGAGAGAGAGAGAGAGAGCGTCTGCTGTGCCCCGCTGGGAGGGGAGGGTAACACCGAGGCAGAGCTGCGAGAGTTGAGGCCGTTTAATGAAACAGTGATTTATGCGTCCCCTCGTAACCATAAAACATAATATATACCCCCATAGGCTTTGACAGAGTCCCTCCTCCCCCAGCCACACACACACACACACACACACACACACACACACACAGTGAAACACACACACCTCCTCAGTGCTCCCCAGTGAAAGCGGCTGCATCTTTCAAACCCCCCCCCCCCCCCCCTCCACCTCTGCAACCCATCCAGCCGGCCTCCCACCCCCCCTCAACCTTTCCTCACTGCCTTTCCCCCTTCCCCCCTTTCTCTCTCTCTCTCTCTCTCTCTGCGTCTTTAAAGGGGGGGGATAAAAAAAATCATAGCAGCAGCACCTTCCCAACCCCCAATTCCAATAAAGCCATTCTCCATGTCTTCTTCACACACAAAGGACAAAAAAAAAAAAAAAAAAAAACACGCACTGCAATGAAAAGGCTGCTGGGAGATTCTCAACTGCAGGGATGGTTAGCGGTTCATCAATGAAAACATGCAGAAAATAATTTTATGCATGTTTTCATTCGTTTGATTCATTTGTTTCATTTGAGGTTGTTTGTTTCCAGTATATCTCAGTTTTGAAAAAAAAAAATACAAAAAACAAAATAATTATCTGCAGTTTATCGCCCTAACCCTAATGCAGGATCCATTCTGTCAGAGTGTTATTCTGTCAACCGAGACCTTACGTTAGCCAAACTTACAGGAACTTTATTGATCCCCGAGGGGAAGCTGGGTCGTTCCAGCAGCAGAGGACAGAGGTGTAGTTAGCAGAACAAAGAGTGACAGAGATAAAACAGGATGCATGTACAAATAAAATAAAGCTAGAGCATCTCTGTGACACTAATAAATAAACTGTTTCTGCACCGTGGCTAAAAATAAAACCCGGCGCTAGAGGACGGCTACTGACAGATGTCTGCTGTTTGTAAATTTACAGATGTTCACCGATAAAGAGGATATGTAAATGTGCATCATTGACAATTTACATATTAGCACATATGAAGATGGCTGCTGGTAGAGGCATGTATAGGTCATGTGTGTATAAACATGGAGCAGAGCATCGTGTGGACACAATTTAGCCTTACATTTATTTGCTATCTGTTTTCCACCTGTAAGACCTTTTTGGACATTAATGAGATAATAATAATATATGTTTCTATAGGTAGCGGGATTTCTTATTGAAACATATAGAGAAAACCCTCTACCTATATAGTGACATTTTTTAAATTTTTTTAATTGTTTGTTGCCAATCACTTCTTGAGATTAGGAGCCACGATTTGTCATTCTGGAAGGTAACTGTTCTGTTAATAAGTGACTGCTCAGTGATGTGGTTTCTCCAAACGAAGGCTGCACACAGCTCACATTTCAGTCCTCTACTGTCTGTGTTACAGATCTTAAAATATGCATGATGCCACAATACTGACACGCTGATGGAAAGGAGGGGAATTTCAGAAATATAATCACAATCACCAGGTTTGTTTCTTTCATAAATCCAGTGAACATGAATGATATTAACTTTTATCAGAATACATTTCCAGCATGCAGAAAGACTAGTGTTAGGGTTTAAATCCATACCTGATACGGCTGTTTTTTTGGGCACAAAGTGAGAAAATGTTGACATTTTCCTGCTGATATTTTTAATATGTTGATGCCGTCTGACACCAGCAGGGGGCAGTAGGTTGTAAACACCTGCAGGGAAGGTGTGGGCGCACACACACACACACACACACACACACACACACACACACTCATCATCACGGCGATTGGACAGTCCAACTGTCAATGTTATCCACCTCTAATAGTGAAGGATTTCACACTGGATGAGAATGGAGTAAACCTCCTCTCCTTTCTCCTCCTTTCCTCTCTCCTCCTTTCCTCTCCTCCTCTCCTCTCCTCTCTCCTCCTCTCCTCTTCCTCTCTCCGTCTCTCCTCTCCTCTTACATTATTCCTTCACTCTGTCAACACCACTTATCCTTACATTTCACTTCTCTCTCTCTCTCTCCTCTTTTGTTTTGCGGCCTTCATTGGTTTTTCTCTCTTCCACTCTTCTGTCCTTGCGCTCCGCTCTCCTCTCATTTCCTCCCCTCTCCTCCCGCATCACTCCATCCTCCCTCCTCCTCCTCCTCTTAGGTCTCCTCTCCTCTCCTCTCCCCATGCACAAGCTCCTTTGTTTATCTCTCTCCACCTCGTCCCTCTCCTACTCCTTTTCCCTCGCTCTTCTCGCGCTCTCCTTTGTTTATTTCTCTCCTCCTTTCTCCTCTCCCCCTTTCATTTACTTTCCACTCTACTCCTCTTCGTCTTTCCTCTCCTCTCCTCCTTTCCACTCTCTCTTTTTGTTAATTTCTCTCCTCCTTTGTCACTCCTGTCACTTTTTCATTTCTCTCACACTTCTTGCCCTCTCCTTTGTTCATTTTCTTTCCTCCTCTCTCCTTCCTGGCTCTATTTTCCTTTATTCCCCTCTTCCTTTTGTTTTCTCTCTTATCCCTCTCTGACTCCTCTCACACTCTCCTTTGTTCATTTCTCTCCTTCTTTCTCCTCTCCTCCTACCACTCTTCTCCTGTATTCTCCTCCCCATTTTCCTGTCCTCTATCCCGTTTTCCTCTCCTCCTTTCTTTCTTATTCTTATCATCCACTCCTCCTCTACTCTTTGCTTTGTCTCTCCACTCCTCTCCCTATTTTCCTCTCCTCCTCTCCTCTTTTTTCCTCTGCTCATCTCCTTGTCTCCGTTCCTCTCTTCTCCAACTCCTTTCTCTCACTCATCTCGCACTCTCCATCGTTCATTTCTCTCCGCCTCTCTCCTCCTCTGTCATCCTCTCTCCTGTCCCTCTCTTCTTTCCGTACCCTCTTCTCCTTCTTTGTCCAACCCCCCTCTTCCTCCTGTCTTCCTCCTCTTCCTCCTCTCCTGTGCAGCTCTTTGCCATAGAGCAGATGTCCTTTTATTGATATGATCATGGTTAGTGGTCTCCAGGTGCTCATTGAATTCAGCATACAACCTCCAGCCAACGGCCTGACACACACACACACACACACACACACACACACACACACACACACACCCTGCGGCTATTTCTGGGATAAGCAGCTAGAGATGAAGGAAGGGAAGGGAAGAAAGAGAGAGGAAGGCTAGGAAGGGATCGGGATCATGGCGAAGCGTCTGACAGAAAAAAAAAATAAAAGGTGAGGAGAACAAAAAAAGAGATGAAAAAAGAGAAAGGTAGAGAAGTGAGGAGAAGAGAAGTTAAGAAAGGAGGTTAGGGGATGAGCGAGTGAGAGAGAGAGAGAGAGAGAGAGAGAGATGGGGGGAGGTGGGGGGGGGGGCTGGTGAGCGAGAGAACGCCAGAGGCAAACTGAATATTTCAGGCAGTTGCCAAAAGAAGGAGTCGAAACTACCAAGGTGACCTGGGAGGAGTTGAAAAAAAAAAAAAAAAAAAAAAAATTCCCCTATAGAACACCATTTCCACCATTTTCAATTAGATTTGACCTCGTTGAACGTTTTCTGTCTTTTCAGAGTCGAATTCTAAGATTTTCGTTTCGTTCTCGAGGATGTGCCTTTGTTTTATGTGTCATGGTCGCGTGGCGGAGAAAAAAAGGAAGTGAGGATCGGGGCGTCCATTCATCCGCCCGTGGGCCCCCGGCAGGCTCCTTTCAGCTGCGAAGGCCCCCGCGCCTCCTGCGTGTGCTCGGACCATTCGCTCTCACCCATTGGGGTTCCTTGAAGGCTTCGCTTCAACTTGACATCTGATCCGCTTTTCTTTTCTCTCACTCTGTCAGCACCACTTATCCTTACATTTCGCCTCACTCTCCCGCTCTCCTCTTTTGTTTTGCGGCCTTCGTTGGTTTTTCCTCTCTGTTCCACTCTTCTGTCCTTGCGCTCCGCTCTCCTCTCGTTTCTCTCCCCTCTCCTCTCCGGCATCACTCCATCCTCCCTCCTCCTCCTCCTCCTCCTCCTCCTCTCATGTCTCCTCCTCTCCTCTCCCCATGCACACGAGCTCCTTTGTTCTGCTTTGTTCATGAAGGATGAAGGGAAGGAGGAGAGTGGAAGGCTTGGAGAGAGGAAGAGTTCGGGATCATGGCGAAGAGCCTGACAGAAAAAAAAGAAAAGGTGAGGAGAACGAAAAACGAAAAAAGAGAAAGGTAGAGAAGTGAGGCTCCTATCTATCTATCCATCCATCTATCTATACAGGGTTGGGCAGGATACTTTAAACATTTATTCCATTACAGTCAAAACATATAAAATATATTTATGCATATATTTCAGTATCACTAGCACTGTTTCTTATACACCTAGGCCATTAGTTTGGGGGGAAAAAATTAAAATAATAATTAAAAAATTATTAAGAGCTACAGGTAATCCATTTTTCTTCAGTACAGATCTAACTTTCTATAAGGTGTGAAAAAGTCAGAAAATGAAGCTGGTTTCCTTTGATTTCTGGGACATTCCACCATGTGACTTTTGGCATCAGCTTTTAATCCAGAGGAAAGAGAGAGAGAGGTGAGTTTAGAGAGTTTGAGATATTCACTCATTTAAAATTTCAACAAACAAAGCTACTTTTTAAAGGACAGCAGATAACTTACAATATAATTTACCTGTAATACAGACTGGATCCTCTATACTACAGAGATATTGAATGATGGATAGCCTACATAGCTTTTTGGTGAGGAACTCTAATTGCTTTTGAAACATCCGACATTTGGGGAAATTCTCCACCAGTGAAATAGGGGTGAATAAAAAAGGTAAAACTACAGCATGACAAGGCAAACAACCACCAATGCAAACACAAATCGATGATATTTTCAAAAAAGAACCCCTTAAAAAAAAATCCATGCAACTTACATCAGTTTGATACGACTATCTGGTGGCCGATTCTGGACATCTGCCACACACACTTTCTGATAATATGTATGATTTCACGTCAAGAAACATGAACAAACCGGAGACCGCTTCAAAGAGTGACGTTATACAATGAATTTATGTCCTAATAGCTTTGTACAGGTCTAAAACACTGGCTAAAGTGAGTCCAGGTGGGTTTACCCTCCACCATCAGCGCCTGTATCGGTCCCATGTCCCTTGTTAGGAGCAGACTTTCCCCCTGTGCTGCAGCTACAGCGTGTGCAGACAGGCCTGGGGAGACGACCACATGGGGCTGGCGCTGAGTCTTAATTGAATGGAGCTGATGTGGTTCCATTAATCAGTAATGGGGAGCCTTGCTGGGCCGAGCCACCACACACCGCAGCAGGAGGGGTTTCTGATGGGGCCTCTGACATTTTCACAGCAGCGTGTGTGTGTGTATATGAAAAAGAGAGAGAGACCGAGACAGAGAGGGAGAGAGATGTGTGCATACCTCAGGAGTAGAGGTTGGAATGATGAGAATACATTACATCAAATGTACCCACTTGTATATTTGTGCAGTGCACATTCCTGTCATGCACCGCGCCAGAGGACACAATGGTAGCCATTATTGAAGTACTGCTTCTTATTACATGGTTGCTGAACGACTTTTGCACTTTCTCTTCATCCTCAAGGACTAAAAAGCCAAGCAGCAGTCAATTGACGGCTGTTTTGAAGTTTAGAACTGAAATATACAATGAAATGTACTGCTACAACTGTGTCCCTCCATGGATTTTTCCACATCCACTTTCTGAACAAACCGGTGTTGTAAGATTTGCTAAATTGTGCCAGAAAATAGTAGTAATAATTGTATTTAAGTACAAATAAGTAGGTACAATTGTATTTAATCGCACTTGGATGGCGGATGGCTCACTGGCCTTCTTAGACCCTCACAGTCCACTGGCCTTTCAGTGAGGTTTTGCTCTCTTTGCTCTCTCTTCTCTACAAGCAAAGGTCTGGTAACTAGTTGGTTGAGACACATGATTTTGTGTTACAATATGCTGAAGTGGCTCTACAACTTAACAAAGGCTTCTGTACAGTGGGCTCCTTCAACTGAGGGACCGGGGTTCAAACACCGGCTGTGCTGAAGTGTCCTAGAGCAAAACACTGAGGTCCAGATTCACTAAAGGTTCACACAATGAGTGGAGAACTGCCGAACAGAGCCGGTCAAAACATAAAGCCTCTTTGTGCCTGTCTCGGTCTCGGTCTCGGTCTCGGTCTCGGTCTCGGTCTCGGTCTCGGTCTCGGTCTCGGTCTCAGTCTCAGTCTCAGTCTCAGTCTCAGTCTCAGTCTCAGTCTCAGTCTCAGTCTCAGTCTCAGTCTCAGTCTCAGTCTCAGTCTCAGTCTCAGTCTCAGTCTCAGTCTCAGTCTCAGTCTCTGTCTCTGTCTCGGTCTCTGTCTCGGTCTTGTCTCGGTCTTGTTCTTGTTCTTGTTCTTGTCTCATCTCGGTCTTGGTCGTGCTCTTGTATCTGACTTGGTCTCTGTCTTTTCTTGGTGTTGGTCTTGTCCTGGTCTTGGTCTTGTCTTCGTCTCGGTCTTGTCATGGTCTCGGTCTTGTCTCAACTTCGTCTTGGTCTTGTCTCGGTCTGTGTCTCCGTCTCGGCCTTGTCTTGGCCTTGTCGTGGTCTCGGTCTCGGTGTCGGTCTAGGTCTTGGATTAGATTTAGAGCTGAAGTGAGTTGGTGATGATGGGGCTGTTCGCCTGCCCGGTGCTCTTTCTGAGGCTTGTTTGTGCTACACCTTGGTTTATATACTGTAAATCTCTTAGTGATAAGACCAAAACTCTGCACTCTTATCTCACGCAACTGATGAGCAAAAAATTAGCAGATTCGCCTCACAATGTAATCTTATTGCATCTGGACCTGAATCCCTACCAGCTCCAGGGAGGCTGTTCTGTAGCTGACCCTGACCTTTGAAAGCAAAAAGAGCGTTACCTGATAAAGTGTCACATTATTATTATTACATTAATGCAGGATAGAGGCATGAAGGAGGACTTCTAGAAAACCTCACAGCACTGACATCCCTGCAACGCCTCCTGTCCTGTCGCCCTGCGCTATTTTTTTGTCATATGGCGCTCTGGATAAGAGAGAGATAATAAATGCCTAAAATGTAAAATGTAAATCCTGCCTTGATGCATTAAACCGTCCTCATCCGCAGACTTATAGATTTGTGCTGTGTGCTTCAAAAGCATGGAGTTTTTAACCTGCATTACTACAGTAAATGTTGTCCCAGATGGTGTACATGGACAATATGAATGGCTGACGCTAAGCTCTGCTGCCTGCTAGGCATAAAAACATACATGCATGAACATCATTGAATGTGCATGCACTCAGATTTAGGTACACACACAAAGATACACACAGGAGATATACACACACACACACACACACACACACACACACAGATGCGTTTTTTTTTTTAGGCCTCCTACAGTAAAGAGCAATTTCAATATCTGTGTAATAAAGGAAAGACAGGATGAGAAAATGAGGTCAGACCCCATGAATAGACAGTAGAGACTCCAAATCTTCAGCATCACATCTCTGTGCCGGCACGTACGTGCACGCATACCACACACACACACACACACACACACACACACACATTCTTTTACAGATACAATCCATGCGCAACCATATGTGCACACATGTGCAGAGCATGAAACCACACGCACACGCGCACACACACATATCTAAAAAGGGAGTCCTTTTGGAGCCTAAGGCACAGTGTGAGAAATAAATATTTGATAGGAGGATGACCTACTTCCTGTGCCCTGAAAAGTTATTTGTCTTTTTCTGCCTCCCTCCACCGCTGAGGCCTCTTTCCTCAGGCCCTGGAGCAGAGAGAACGAGATTGAAAGAGAAAAGAGAGAGAGAGAGAGAGAGAGAGAGAGAGGGAGAGAGAGAGCGACAGACAGTAATGTAAAAAATAAAGAGACGGAGACAGAAGGACAGTGAGAGTTACAGAGCAAAGAAAAAGAGAGATGTGAGGCGGGAGAGAGAAAAAAGGCCAGATTGGAGTTTTAGCTAAACAAACATTTCTCGAAGGCAGAGCTGCTCCGGTAGAATTAATCTCATTGGTTGAATTAAACATCAACAGACGGAGCCACAGAACCACAGATAACATTAGACTGTAAACATGTCGTCCTGAGTTGTAGAGGGGCAATAAGCAGAAAATACTACCTCATGTTTCTGGATGAAAGGGGAAGAGGAGGAGCCGTTCACTGGTGTCCAAGATATTGTGCGTGACGGACAGACAATTAAACATTGTGGTGCCCCGCTTAGGCCAACAGGGGCAATTCTGAAAATGGTGGAACACAGTAATGTGACACATGATTGATTACCCTAAGTTTAATCAAAATGCGATCAGTGGTGTCCAAGATATTGCCTGACATACAATCAAACAAACACTGTGGCGCCCCCCTTAGGCCAGTCAGAAAGTGCCAAAACGGAGCAATGAGATCTATAATGAATCTTTCCCCCTAAATTAAATCAAAATCCAATCAGCATAGTCCCTCCCCTGATTTCAATCACTCATTGCTGTCTTTTTTCTTGGATTATCTGTTGATGAAGTTTGAGTATCTGTATTCTTTATTCTTTATTCTTTATTCGGATCCCCATTAGCTTCCACTACAGCGGTTGCTAATCTTCCTGGGGTCCCCATAAAATTATACAAACACTGACAGCATACAGACATACAAACAGACATACAAACATCGACTGACACCCCGTCAGTCTAGAAAAATGTACATAATTAAAGGTCAAGTAATCAAAATATCAGATAACTTAACCAATGCATGTACAGAGGTTATAGTTGAAATCCCAAACAAAACATCATAGCAGGTGGCATCATTCCTGTTGAGTGGCCTCTCTCATTAGTTTCTGTTTAAGTGATTTTTTGAATAGGTATTTGCTTCTGATTTGTTTAATGTGTGTAGGTAATGAGTTCCACTGGCTGGAGGCTCTGTAAATGACTGAGTTTTTAAGTTGATTCGTTTTTGGCTTTAGGAAGTTCAAGATGACCCATGCTGACCTGTCTAGTTTGATGATTGTGCGTCTGTATCTGTAGGTGGCGCTGTCTTGCTATTGCTGCTTATGCTAACTACCCAGTTCTTCTTCTGGTTATTTCCAACAAACCACTGGAAAGAGCCACCAGACACCGGCTGTTTGTTTTCATCAACTGGATATAGGTTGAATCACTGTTGAGTTAGAGCAATCAGCGACCGTGATTAGCCAGACAGATGTTTATTTTTATGAAAATGTAGAAGATTATTACTTTAACTTCAGGTAGTGATTTGTTTTGCCAACATGCCTGTGTGTTGTGGAAATGAGCACTGACTGACTGAGAGAAGCAGGGATGTGAGTGTGTTTACTTCCTGGTTGTTCCCTCAGAGGGGCGGTACTTAACCTTTCCTAACCTTTTGCTTATCCAGCCGTATTAACCCAGGAGGGTACGGGGGGGGGGGGGGGGTGTTTGTGTGTGTGGAGGGGTAAGGGGGGTCGACCCGCCTTACCCCCCCCCTCTCCATTCGGGAATGAAGGGCTGGATGTCAGTGTGTGTCTCACAGGAGCAACGCAGTTCAATCTGCAGTTAAACTCACATCACTTCACTCTCACACACCTGCACTTAGACACATTACACACACAGACACACTCCCAGGCATGGTCGTATGCTGACGAGCACATACGCATTCACACACACACACACACACACACACACACTTCAGCTTCATTCAGCTTTTATAGCCTCCACATAATAGAAACAGGATGCATTACACGAGGGAACAAATGAAAACACAGACAACGCTGCCATTATTTTCACAACAAAATTTATTAGAAGAATAGTGGTTTTGAAAAGAAGGTTCTAGCATCCAGTGAATACTACCTTACACAACATTACAGCTGAAATGTGTGGCAAAAATGGCAATTTCTTTTTACCAAATTGAATATAACATAACCAGTAAAATATTTTACACATGCACAAAGACAGATCTAATCAGCGTCGCCCGACGTTCAATGCAAAATAAAGTAAAAAAAAAAAAAAAAAGACCACGGGAAATCAAATCATTTTTCATCTTTTTGTCAAAAAAATCACAGACATTATGAGACAGTTTATTATTCATCAGCCCAATCAGAAAATTGGATTTTGCATTCAAAACAGGGAGAGAGAAAGAGAAAAAAAATAGTGCAATCAATCAAACTAAAACCAATTATTGTGATCCTCGTTAAGTGCTCATTTACACGGACATCGATCATATAAGCCTAGAAGAATAAAAGTCCAACTCACAAGGTACAAAATAAAGAACCAAAACAAAAAATTTAGTGTACATAAATAAAACTACAATATGAGAAAAATATTTTTTTAAATTATACAATTTCTTGTTTACAAACTGTAAACAGTAGATATTGAAAAAATGAGGTCCATTGGGGTATTTGGAGAACCTGTGTATGTGTGTGTGTGTGTGAGGTACAGTCCAGGTGGGACTAGACCGAGAAAGGGGGCTCGGGGCGTCCTGAGCATCGGCACAGCGCCCCCTAGGGCCCGTCTGGACTGGAGGAATGAGGTATATCGTCAAACCCAAAAAAATCTTGGCGGAAAGAGGAAAGCCCAGCAGGCCCTGAAGCGGGGCGTCCAGCCACCCGTTAAGAACCGAGGTGAGATCACCAAGTCAGAAACCTCAGCAGGAGAAACTCAAGACTGAAGAAAAGAAGAAGGTTCGTTCTTCCACCCGAACCAGAGTCCAAACCCCTGGACGAGACTTCCTGTGTCTACCCACGTGTCACAGGCTATTTCCAACCGCCTCAGGACTATCCCTACCACAAGCATCAAAAAAATCTGTTACTACCAAAACCAACATCAGGAATGTATAAAGCGTTTAAGAGTTCATAAGAGCAAAATATGAAATACAACTTATTTTTAAGAGTCTTTACACAGTTCTCACCAAAATTCACCGATTTGATTGTTGTACGAGGTACAAATACGCAAAATGGATGCAATCCAAAATCCTGTCACCCAGACCAGGCCAATAGACAAACTCTTAAGTACGACTCCCTGTCCTGGGTGAACGCAGAGGAGGCTCCCAAAACCACGGCATCGGCCAAGCTATGTGCAGCGACACAAACACTAGCAACGTACAGGTTCCAACCAGCCACAGGAGAGCGTGGCGGCCGTCTGAAAGCCAAAGAACAAACGAGAACAAGCCACTCTCGCGTGAGTTCGTTGACTGTGGAGAAACGTGTGTGTGAGAAAAACCGCAGAACGGAGCTGACTGCTCCCGTTCAGGTCTGAAGCTCCGGGGCTCCAGCTGAGCTCCGCCGCTTCCCTCGCTCTGCTGAGAGAGGCTTACAAGGTTTCCCTGAAGCTTGATAAGAAGTGAAGGCAGATCTGTCGCATTCCTTTGTGTTCTGTGTGATTCCATTGGCGGAGAGAAAAATCTTAAGTTAGCACTTGAACCGGACGGATACCTCAACACGGAGGCTCAAAACGGATTCTAAATTCAGACTCAAACCGCTCGAAAAGCCTCGCCACTGTTATGTGCACTTGTGTAGAAGGTTTTAGCAGGAATTAGCCCGGCATAAGTCATCCTTATGATGGAGCTATGTAGCCGCACAGTAACTGATGCTTGCGTCGATGCTCGGCGTAGAATAAGCCACGGTGCCTGAGGCAAGTAGAAGAGAGAACAGAGCGCTAACGAGACTCTGAGCACAAGGTTGACATTCATAAGATACTAAATGATCCAGAGATCAAAAATAGTAGAGACAGAGAAAGGATAGAAAGAGAAAAGCAAAGCTAAAAGTGGAACGAAAAAAACAAAAATCTGAGGGCGGGAAAAACAGCTCATGATCGTTTCAAATTTTGGCGGGAATTTTCGTCGTCATGGGAACGGGCTAAAAAGAAAATGAGCCGTAGTTAAGGTGTGATCACTGCTAGGCCTCGGTGTAGATTAAGTACCTGAATAAGAGTGAGAGCAGTGTTGTCTGGAGTCCCTGAGGGTGTCTGGGTAATGTAGTTTGAGTCCGTAAGACGCCGAGAGAGAGGCGTCCTTTCCTACAGACAGCCGGGGTACGTTCAGAGACGCAACGCTTCAAACGGGTACATGTTCCATTGAGTTACTATAAGAGCACAGGTAGATTCATGTTAATAAAAAAAAAAAACAGCCCCGAGGCTGCAATATGGTCGAAGAACAACGGAGGAAAATCAAAATTGCAAGCTTTTCACATTATTTCTTACACAGCCACACGGATTCACACTCACACACTCTTTTTTTTTTTTTGTTACTTTACACAAGGAAAAAAATGATTGCAAAAGAGCTTTAGCCAAAAACCACTACGAAAGCTGTTGCAGTGACAAACAAACACCTTAGGTGCTCCTCCTACTCAGGATAGGGATTTTCTTTTTTTTTTTCTCAGGGGCAAATATTTCATATTCAAAACATCAGAATCTGTCCTGTGGACGACGTCCAAAAAAAGCGCTTTTGGATGAACCAGCCTCTTCAAACAAAAGGGCTGATACGGGGGTATGTACACCAGCATGCAAAAATATCGAGGGTCGACGTTCACAAAACCGTCTGTCACTCCCTGCGAAGCTCGAGGGAGATCCGCTTCTAAGACTACACTGTCTGTTGGGTCCTGAAAGAGCATGTACAGTATTATCACCCCCCCCCCTCCTCCTCCCCGCCTTCATTTAAAACAGTCTTTACTTTTCTTGACATAAAAACACTAACCGTTCTCCACAGTGCCTTCAATATACAGTCCGCCTCGCCTGAGAAAAGACAGGCAAGGGTTGATGGGTAAAGCAGTTCTATATACAACCGTCCTGAAGACCCCCCCCCCCCCCCATCCCCCCCGTGACTCTCATGTCTACGTCATCTTCATAAATATACTGTCTTTACAGTGTCCACTTTAGAAAAACCCGCCCATCCCCCATCCCTACCCCCCGTTTCACAGAATCAGGCTTGAAAAGACTACAACTACACTACTTCCTAGTTCCACTACTTCTTCTTCTGTTAACAAAAAAACTCAAGTCGCCCTGCCCCCCTTTGCCCTATGCTACATCATGGGGAAATACAAGCAAGAACAGAGTAAGAAAACGAACACCAAAGCAACAGAGTGAGAGTGATTTTACCTAACATACTGCACTGGACTTCTGTTTGTTTCCCTGAATCATCAATGGAAAAGGCGCATCCTTTTCCTTTTCAAGATAAAGTATATGACATTAGAGATTTGTATATACATATGCATTTGTGTCTGTGTGGGGCTTGTATAGGTATATCTATGTGCACATATAGAGTATTTCTTATTCTTAAATATGTATAGTTAAATTAGAGGTTAGTTGTGTTTGCGTTTTTTTACATTCAGTTTTTAACAACGATAAGAGTAGATAAGTAGATAAAGACGAGAGGTATGCAAAAGGAACGATGTGGGGACTGTGTGGTTTCAAGTGTTTCCACGCATTGGCCTTCATTCATTGAGCTAACCCGCTTTCAAAACTCAAAGACGGGAGGGAAAAAAAGTCACCAAAGCCCCGTCTTTCACCGGGGGTCAAAAGAGCAGAAGTATGTTCTGTATAAATCCTTCTGAGCCGTTTGGAAATTCCAGATGTGGAGTATCAGATTTTGTCACGAAACCCGACCTCCTCGCGTCTTCTCGGACGAACTCGAGGCGGGCTGCAGTGTTTCACGGAGCAAAAAAGACAGACCAATGAGGACGTGGAACCAAAACAGTGGGGAGGAAAAAAAAGCTATGGAACCTCCACTGAGCGCTACACACTGCGTGGCAAACAAAGCGACAGGAAAGAAAAAACAAAAACAAAAAAACAACGAGGACGAGGGACAGGAAATGAGAGCGTCCAGGTGACGGACACCGATGGACAGGATCTGACAAAACGTGGAGGTTGTCAAGGTTACATGGATTTCTTTTCTGAGGTATTCTGTGTTGTAAGTTTTTTTTTTTTTTTTTTTTAAATTCTTTACATTGTTGCACACCAACAAACACCAAGATGGGAAATATTACCAAAGACTGAAAGAAAGAACAAACACCGAGAGTTATTTTCCCGAAACCCAGATTGAGCCAAAGCGCTCGCTTCCGAGCCGCTTCGCCTTAATCTGGCGTCGGGGAAAACAGCTCTCCCCCGTCCTGTCAGTTAGATCTCCAGAGGACCGACGGGCCGAAGTATCTCAAGTGAGCTCCACATGAGCCTCCCCTGCTAGAGTGATTCATGTTTACAATCCTTGCTGTTTATAAAGCACTGAAAATAAGTATTTGGCTGAAAATAATGTACAGAATTCGACAAAAAAAGGCTTTTTCGAAGACCCTTTTAAGTGATGTTGTTCTGGCTTTCATCATGAGTGGACGTCGACTTCGGCCGGATGAGTGTGAGGCGTTCGGCACAAATCTGTCTGAATAACCTGGAATCAGTTTTTGCAGGAGGAGTTGTGAGTATATTAGGCGTCTAACCTTGTCTGCTGTTTGACAGAACATCTATCTCACCTGCCATACTTCCTCGCTGAGGACTGAACTCCGATATCCGCCCGCTGACTGCCGGTCTGTCTGACCTGACTATCGATCGCGCTCATGAGCCAGCGTTGCTCTTCAGCTCGACTATAAATACACTGGCTGGCGTGGTTTCTGCATGTAGCGTAGACTTGACAAATGGAAAGTAAAGTAGAGAACGCAAAAAGGCATGCGGCTGTCAAAGGGACCAAAAGTTGAAACGCAGAAGACGGCGTAACTCGACAGACAGTAAAAAGCCACAGAGGGACACAGCGATGCACTGGCAATTTCAACAAAACACAACCCCGCTCGTTAGCTGATTTTTTTTTCTTTTTTTGAACACAGAAACCTAAAAGTCAAGCCCGGCCCGCCCACACCCCGTTTTTTTTTTTTCTTGCGTTGAACCCTGAAACACATCAAAACAAGAGATCAGAGACATCATACAACATTAACGGCCAAACCTTTTAAATATTGAGTCTCTTTTGTGGAGAGAGTTCATGAAATTTTCAACAAGACTGAAATATTAACCAACTGCCAAACGTATATATTTATATATATATTTATGTATTTTTTTCTGAAACAGTTCTTAATATTGCAGAAGATGATGACCCCTCTCACTGCAGAAAAAAAACTCAAGCCCCGACTTAAAAAAGAATCCAAATCTGCAAGTTCCTCATCAGAGTTCAATACATCACTAACAGATCTGCCGCTGTGGCAAAGCCTCTGTGAAAAGAGAAAAGAAAGTGAGGAAGGAAGGGAAAGGTGCGGGGGGGGTGGGGGGTGGGAGGTGGTGTCTGATTGGTCCCAGAGAAGGCCCCAGAGGCTTCTGGGTAGCGGAAACAAGCCCAAGAAGAGGTTATGAGGTTCTGAAAAGGCCTGATGGGAGGTGAGGGACCCGGCGCTGCCCAGGAACACCTCGCCTCTCCTGGGAGCACAGCGAGCCTGTCAGCCCCGCGGTGCTCATGCTCCACTGGCCATGGATGCTATAGAGGTAAGTGTGTGTGTGTGTGTGTGTGTGAGGGAGTTAGGGCGGGATGGGAGGGGAGGGGAGGGGACGCCATTTCATCAAAGAAAGTGACAATAAAACCAAAGAACATTTACGGGGAGGTGTGGAAGGCGGCGGCTGTCTGCCTACCTATGGCACCGTGGAGCAGCACGGGCCATTTCACACTTTTGAGTGACAGGGCAATCAAGATGTGACACATTTTAGAGAAGAAAGAGGAGACCGCGATGGTCAACAAACAATCAGAGGATACTGTCTTCGAGGAGGGCGGGACAAATCGCATCCCGCTAACTCTGCAGGCGCGTAACTTTCATCAAGAAGCTTCCGACCTCACCTCGGAGGGATTAAGGCCCGGGAAGCGATGGTACTGTCACTGACGATTAAAACCGACCAAAACAAACAAGCACTTCGGTTTTCTAATCCACGTTACGCGTTCGGCTGACTCCCGCGGCAGAGAGATCCCTACCGGCAGAGTCCTGATGACAGACTGAGGTAGCAGAAACAAGAGAGACCGTCTCACAGACGAGCAGAGAGAAGGCTTCACACACTCCCACGCACTCACCCATACAGACAGGCGGACAGATGCTCACACACACACACACACACACACACACTCGCACAGATAAAAACAAGAGAGCGAGACAGAGAAAGAGGTGCCTTCGCATCAGTCCTCTTTGCTGGAAGTATAGCGAGGGGAAGAGGACGTGACGGACAGGATAGAGGACATTATGAATGGTTAATATGTGTTTGCCAGTGTTTGACAAAGATTTTGTGTAAACATCACATGTCTTCTGTCAATAGGACTTCCTTTCTAACAAAGATGCATTGGCTTAAGAAGCATAAAGCATTAACATCAAAAGCGGCTCTCGCACAGAAAAGCGTTCCACATTATAACCGGTCGTTCCGCGGCAGACTCTCCGGACCAATGCCGAGCCTCCCTGCTCTTGTAGTTAGGCAGGAAAAAAAGGAACCGGCGCGTCTGCAGCGCTGGGATTGAGTTCGAGAGCGAGACAGACCAGCTGGTCCGTGCAGTCGGCTCCGAAGGGCCAGACACACCTCCACATGGGAATGATGCTGCAAGATTGTCATGGCAACACACAAGGGCACCCCATGAAATCTCTCCATCACAGAGCACTTTGATCAGATTTCTTTCAGCCGCCCCCCTTGGCCGACTTTCTAAATTTCCTTTTCAATCCGCACATTAGCCCCGATATTTTTTATTTTTTTTGCCCCTAATCCCCCCCCCCCGGCTCTTTGGGTGGAATTTCAGATGAACTGTGTCACCTTTTAATCGCAGACGGTATGTGCTGGAGTAACGTTTCTCGAGCGTGTGTGATGTGATTTTCAGCGGCGTTCCAGTAAAAGCCTGTCGTCTAAGCGCAGCGTGGGGGTGGGGATGGCGACCTTCAGCGGCCTTTATTCTTCTCTACTTCACTTAGATTTCATCCTCGCACTCCCATCCACCTCCTCAGACTGCCGCGTCTCTCTCCGTCTCTCTCCGTCTGGCCTCCGTCTGTACCGGAGGGGCGAGACGACACCGGGGGTGGGGGGGTGGGGTGGGCTCGTCGGAGGAGGCGAGAACAGCGAGTGTGAGAAGATGTCACTGCGGTGGGAAATGTAAAAATTCGACCCCAAAATCTCACGTGACATTTTTCCTCCGACAAAAGAATGTTGTTCTATGATTTCGCTCGGGCGGTTAGATTATGCGTGATTAGGAAACCAACCCTCGATGATTAGATTTGGGATTGTGATTAGAGTCTGCGAAAAGGCACTCCCGATTCCACTGATTGAAGAACAACAAATATAATCAATTAGTCCTGGCCGCACCGTCGGTTTGGATGAGCGGACGGAGTTAAGGGCCGATCCAATTAGTAGATTAACGAGCCGGGATTGGCATTCATTTACAATTCCTCTCACTTGGAGATTAACAGCTACAGTGGAATATTGTCGGAGGAGGAGGAAATTATATTTCAGTGTATTTTAGTGCCAATTTGGAGAAAAAAATAATTTAAGTTTCTCTTGCAATCTCTGGTCTGTAAACGTGTTACCATTTTAAGTTACCTGCTATGTTTTAAAAAGCACCAAAATTTGTCTCAATTTTGTGTTATGAGTGATTTTGTAAAAGTAGGTATCTGAGTAAAGAATAGAGGTTAAAATCCTGATTCAGGTTTCAGACTATGGAATGATAATGTTAAAGCAATTTTTCACAACACAATTCTGGCTGTCAAAAAGGAGTGGTGCATATGATTTCTTTTTTTTTTTTTTTTCTCAGGTCATCATCCATGTGGCCCGTCCTGTCCAGAGCTGCTTAAAAAAAACCAAGTCAAATTTGTGGTGATGTTCAATAAAGAGAGACTGAAGGGGGTTGTTGTGTTGATTGCTGCAGGTCAGCATCATTCCAGAGGCGTGTCTGGCCTTTCAGATCACTACTTAACTCTGCTTTCAAAGCCAGACTGCTGGTGAGCGACTGGTTGTCACATCTTCACAAATGCTTTGACATTTACAACACTCGGCGTCACACAGTTAGAAGAGATGCACATTATAACAAATCTTTTTGCTTTGACAATTGCCTTAAAAACAAAAAAAAAACTGAAAAACAGGAAAACAAAGCTTACATCACAGCAGGAGACAGGACATGTCACCGTCACAGACTCAGCATAGAGAATTAAACCACAAACCGGTTTAAATAATTAACAAAAACAAAACAAAAAATCGGCAGAAAAAGTGAGATAGGTTTTGTTGCATTAAAGAGAAGCAGTCCTCTTGGGGTCACAGTTAAAGGAAAAATCCACCCTGAAACACATTAACACTGTATAGGAGATGTACTTTGCATTCCCGTGTGTATTTGTTGTTTGGTGTATTGCGTATAGATATTTCCAGCAGCTACAATGGAGTTTGATATGAGAAAATGTTTCCGGATGTAAAACATCAGCCGTAAACATCAGGTTTTGGTGTCAGTCCCTCAGAATCAAAGAGCGAGGGCTTCTTTCTAGAGCCGCCATTTTGCAACCAAGAGACGTTCAACAATCATACAGGGAGAAATCCATCGTAGAAGAGGAGAGAGACCAATTTCTCCACCCACAGGAGCAGGAGAGAGACCAGAATGCAATGCAGCAGAGAGACCAGGTTGGGGTTTGAGTAAGGGGCGCGGCTCTCGCTCTCCATCACTTTCTCCACCGACAAGTACAACAAGTCCACGCCCGTTCTCTGGGATTTGTCGAAAGGCATTCTGGGAAACGTAGGAAATCACTAACCAAAGTAGCAGTAGGCGAGGCAGGCTGAGGGGAAAGTGGGTTCACCGGATTAAATGACAACACTTATAACTGCTGGAAAGCCTTGAACATCACAGACTGATGAGATCTAACAGTGCCAGAGTGTCAGAGGGGGATTTTTCCTTTAAGGATGAGATAAACAGGGTAATAAAAGAGTAACAGGAGTGTTGGTTGAAATCAAGAGAGAAAACAAAGTGGTTTTCACAGAGGCAGAGCCTTCAGTGTCCCAGTGTGCCTGATCAAAATCACCCAGCAGGGCTGATGTGCTGCAGGCTGCGGGACTCAACACACCCACCTGCTTCTAAAACAGACACGGCAGACTCCCAGCTTCATAATTATACATATAACCCGCCTACACAAAGTGTGGCTACCTGATGAGGAGGGACTGTGTGTGTGTGTGTTGTAGGTGCGTCATATCTAGTATATGTGTGTGTGCTATGCTCTTCCATGGCTGTATGTGCTAGAGAGAATACAGCATCGTATTCAGAGAAACCTGGTTTCTGGCTTTGAAAGAATTTCTCTTTTCTTTTTTTTTTTTAAGAAAACAAAGAGAGGAAAAGAAGATGCCATCAGAATAACAACAGTACTAATAACGACAACAAGAACAACAATTAATTCAAAAAACTGCTTCCATCAGTTACATCTAAAAATCTGGAAACGAGCCGTACTAAAAATCCTGATTTTTCTTTTTGTGTTTGTGTGTGTGTTTCTAATGTACAATCAGCTGCTTTGAAGTGGTCGGACCTGAGGTATAAATGACAACCAGATATGCAGCGTGACGGGAAAAGAAACAGAAGAAGAAGAAGGAGTCTCTCCGGAGAGAGGAGCATGGCAATCATATACATATGGTGCTTTCTTTCCTGGTACAGCATCACGCACCGCCCCGAAACAAAATGGCACGTCATGTGGCGTCTAGAAAGTGAGGTTACAGTAGTTGCTGTTCGACATTTTTTTTTTCTTCTTTTATCGTGTTTTTGACAATCGTTCACTCACACGTAAGAAGAAAAAAAAAAAAAAAATTTCAAAATAAAAAACCAACCCGAAAAGTAAAAGAAAAATCGATTGGCTTACCTGAAGATGTAAAACAGTAAAATAAATACATAGATATTCATAAGTATATAGCTATTTTTCATTTTCATCATATAAAGGTACATTTGTGTGTGTGGTGTGGTGGGTTTTTTTTGGAATGCAGTGTAAAAAGAACTTTTGGATAGATTTTTACAAGACAGTAGATAAAAGAAGGTTAACTTGTCCACCTGTCCCCCAATCTCCCCTCTGGTCTCTGATTTCTCTGGGTGTGAGAAATAAAAACAAAACAAAACAAAAAACAAACAAAAAAAAAAAAAAAATCCCCCTGTCGAGTTTCAACCTGGAGTTAAGTTACGGCTAAAAAAAAAAAAACTAAAAAAAAAAACCCTCAGCGAACAAAAAGACCTCGTTCTTTCTCAGACCAGGGCGGGACCGAGCTGACTTACCGCCTCCAGGGTGAAACCAGACGACTGAATCCCAAAATGTTTTGACTTTTAGAGGAATCGGTTATGGGAGGTTAGCACCCGCCCCCCCCCCTCCCCTCCCCCCTCCCACCGGCCCTGACAATCTCTAAGAACAGAAGAAACTTTTATATAACCCCTCCTGTGTGTTTTCTTTTTTTTTTTTCCTCCTTTACATCTCATTCTTAACTACCATAAGGTTTTGTTTGTTGTGTAAAATACCTGAAAAGAGGTAGGGTGGCAAATATTGGTCAGTCAGACACGTGAACCGTCTCCCTCCTCCCTTCGCAAAACGAGGGAGGCGAAACAAAAGAGAAGAAGAAAACAAAACGTAAGAGATAAAAAAAAAAAAAAGAGAAAAGAAACGGAGGAGGATACTATATTTCCCAGAGTATCGGCTATCCCTTCGCCAGGCTTCCAGGTAAGGGATACGTAAAAGTACGAGGCACGGAAAGGAGTCATTTTTCCGAGATTGAGGTATAGCACTTGGTCACTGCTGGCCAAGCCGATATATAGTATATATATGTCTATACATTACATCTAGTACAGGTAGTTAAGTCTGCGCCATTTTCCGACTGACAAATATTGCTGCCCATCCCATTGGCTCGATCCTGAGACATTTACAGTACTGAAGGCTACTGGTGCGCGGCCCGCGTCAGAAAACTACTGTGTTTCCAATGCAAGCAGCATAAAGAGAAATTAAAATAAGAATAAGAATAATAATAATAACAGAGGAACAAAAAACAGTCTGTTCAGAATCAACTGACAGTGTCATCTTTTTGCAGATCACTGTTGCGGTGTGTGAGGTTGAGATATTCATTTCGGTTCACTACATTCATTATGTGTGTGTGTGTACATATATATATATTAGGGTTGTCAAAAGTATCGATACTAAAAATTTGAAACGGATACAATACTCATTTGCAACAGTATCGATACCAGCAGTGCTTTCTCTTAATGAAAAATCAAACATATTATTTCAGATGCATTGTCCGGGCCCGGTCAGAAGGCTCGACCGGACGCTGAAATGTCCGATTAAAATCATTCTGTCAATAATAATCCATTAACTCTAGCCCTGCTGATTTTTCCTATCATTGATGGGTATCTGTTGCTTCAACAAGCTAAAAGTGTTGTGATAGGCTGATGACTAGAGCGGAGTAATCTCCTGTGTAAGTGCAAAGTTTTGAATGAGTTTTATCGGCCAACGTTTGGAGAAGCATCTGTCTGTCTGTCTGTCTGTCCATCTGTCTCGTGTGCACCGGGTTTCCCCCTGCGTTGTCGGATATTCAGGGACTAGTTTGGGTCTCTGTGTCTGTGTTTTTTGCTCTGTTGCTTACAGTCTATGCTGCAGAGGCCAGGAGGCAATATGATGTTTCAACATGCTTGTGCAGTATAAGACACCTGTCAATCAAAATGTGTTGTTTGATCTCAGACAACTTTAAAATATTGTTTTCATGTTAAAATTATATTTTAAACAAAAAAAAAAGATTGAAAATTCATTTTTTCTGTGGTATCGAAAATGGTATCGCATATCTAGATTTTCCTGGGTATTGTATCGAAGTTAGAAATTCTAGTATCGTGACAACCCTATTATATATACATATATATATATATATCTATATAAATAGATATATATATATACTGTTCTTTTAAGTATATAATATAGTATGAGGTTTCTTTAAAACAGCAGTGAGACTCAGTTGCAAGGAGGAGGACTTTTTCGGACAGGGGGAACCGTTAACCACATGATTATAAACAATCAATAGAACCCAATAGAAATAAAATGAAATGAAATAAATACACCTTAAATGGCATGCACCTCAGTAGATAAGGTCAGGCTGAAAAAGGGACCTTTTTCAATTTCAACTTTCTCATGTACATACATAGTTTTAAAAGCAATTTTGATCAAATGCCAGACATGATGCTTGAAAATTTGTTTGTGGACACAGAGAAACATTTTGTAAAAGATTTAGAGATTTGTGTAAATTATGCAAAGAGCTTGTTTGGCCCTGGAGGAGGAGCCCCTCCCCTCTGAGGGGAGACGGTGTAAGTGCTGTTGGAGGAGTTTATCCATGCACAGCAGTGCATTGTGTCACACTAAGTGCCAATCGTACTAATTCTACACATTTTTTTCTCAGCACAAATCCATGCTTTACATGCATTACATGAAACAGGCCGACGGGCCGAGTGCCACGGTAAGCGCTCCTAGGAGGTTGTTTTTGGGGGAAAGGGGGGGTCAATAAAGTAATCACATACTTTGAGTAGTGTTTTGTCAAATCGTATTCACAGCTAGCTAAGTGAGCAGCTATCACGCCTTTCGTCAAAGGCGTCTTCGTCTGAAGTGCTTTGCGGTCAACACTGGGGCTCAGATCCTGTTTTAACTATCAGATCGGCGCCTTGTCTTCAGCTGGGTCTGATGACCAATCCCACCCAGTGCACCTGGTAACCTTTTAGACACTTCAAATGCTCGGCATTGTCAAAGTGTTGGACGCATTTCATGCACGCCCCCCGGGCCTCTACCGCTCCGGGGGGCTGGAGGGCTTTCCTCATTGGCTGCGCATACCTGCCAATCAAGCCAAGGGAGCTTCAAAGCTTTTCGCTAAAAACCAATGAGGGGCGAATAAAGATTGTATGCAATCAAGGGTTAGTTAATGATTAGAATAATTATACACTGATTAATTCATAATTTAGTATGGTTTCAGCATCTCCAGCTCAGGATTAGATTAGATTCTGAAATGCTCTCCACATGAAGTCTAAAATATTCAATTTCCCCAAACCCCAAAGTCAGCCAAAAACAAACTGGTGCATGCCATTTCAAAGAGGATAACCAAAGAAAAAAAACAAACAACTGAAATCAAATAAATAAAATGTACAATACATTTCAAAAGGAGTGAATCATCATCATTTCATCTGAGTTGAAACAACAGAGATGTACAATTCTCATGTTAAAAATCTCACAGACTGGGTGAGCACCAGGCAGTGTTTGGAGCGAAGAGCAACATTTACCACAGAGCAAGAGTGGGCCAAAAAACATTACAAACAAAAAGCTTTTTTTTGTCTCCTTCTATCCTTTCCTAATGGAAAACACCGAAAGAGTCTTTTATTTTTCTTCTGTGTCCTCTGAGGGATTTCTTTCCCTCCTGCGATGATAGTTTTTCTTTCCCTGGTGCTTCAGCGGCGGGAAGGAAAACGACAACTAGACTACACTACACAAAACTCAACTTGTTCAAGCTGTCAACCAGTGTTTTTGTCGAGGAGGTAATCGAGAGGGGGAAAAAAGAGTATGTTTGGGTCCAAGCTGCAGCTTTCTGAAAATCTTCAGACACTAAAGCTTTTTTTTTTCTTCCATCTCTCTGTCCTCATCATCTCTCCCCGCTCCACATCCCGATAAGAAGAGCTACACATGCATAACCTCAAACAGCTTTCTTTCTCTCTCTTGTTTTTTTAATTTTAGAAAAGTGCTATTTTAGAAGTTTATCGCCAAAACTTCCACCCCCAACCCAACTTCAGTGTTTTTTTCTGTTCTTTTTTTTTCTTTATTGATTAGCCAGTCTATTGGCTATGGCGCTGCCATATCTGCCTAATCCTGCCCACATCGCCCCTCTGAAATAGCATCGATGAGAGGCGAGTCTTGTCCTCCTGCCTTTCAACTATAGGTCCCACAGGAAACGTCCATGTTTGAAACCCACATCATCTGTCTCAGTTACCCTGAGTTAAAAATGAGGAGAAAAAATCATCCAGAAATGCGGATTGGCTTTTACGTCATCAGTGTCATAATAATTTATAATATATTAAATCTGCCTTTCTTTCCATCGCCTCTATCAACTATCCCTCCCCACTGCAAAATGTCCCCCTCCCACCCCAAACTGTCCCCTCTATAAATGCACATTGTCGTAGTAAACTGCCTTTAAAACTGTCTTTGAAAGTTTAAAACAACTCAGAGAGGGAGAAGAATTTGTTAAAACTCATCAGCTAAGCCGCTTCTGCTTAGTTTGATTGGAAAAGGAAAAACAAAAACATCGGAAATGTGTTGTCGTTAGCTAAGGCTAGCTAAAACTCATTAGCTAAGGCTAGCTAAAGCCTCGTATGGGAACTAGATAATCGACTGGATAGCAGCAGGGTTTCACATTCTGATCCCAGAAGGCCCGCAAGCTAGCACATCAGCCTTCATCCAATAAAATGGAATTCGGGGGACTAGCTAACCCCGGCCGCCGTTTGGAGGGCGACCTGGAGCCGGCGTTCCAGGATCAGCGGTGAGACACTGATGGAGGATCAGGAGGAAGCAGTCCGCATTAAAAACAGCTGATCCAGAATCAGATTCCCCCCTCAACTTGTCCCTTGGCAACAAAGGGGGTAAAAGAGCATCCTGGATCTGATTACGGATCAGTGTTCGCGGGCGACCTGCACCTCCGACCTGTTGCGAGGTTGCGACTGGGCTTCAGAGACAGACCATAATAAGTGCATGATGCTAGGGCAACAATGCCGAGGTAACCTGGTCTGTAAGCGCCAGACCCAAAAGTGTAGTGCAAAAGAAAGCAAAACAAAACAAACAAAATAAAGACAGAGGAAAAGAAGTCTATCTTAGAAGTCAGTAGTATCTACGAAACTCACAAACATGCATCCCTGAATGACTTTTGTGTGTCTTTTTTTCGTTCAAAAAGGACGGGTTAATGTTGCTTTCGTCCACATAGAGAATAGCAGAATATCTAAGGAGGAAAGAAAAGGTTTGCAGTTAAAGCGTAATGGCTACCTGGCAATAAGAGAATGGGTTTTGATTTAGAACCCTGGTGAGAAATATCAATGGCATGATTAAACCTTTACAGTTGGCTTCAAACGTAATAGACAGTTCACTTACCAATTTTAACTAGTACTCCATGAGAGAGGGGAGGGGTCAAAGGACCTTAATTTGTCAGTTTGTTCAAAAGGGTTAATTTTCAACCTTCCCCTCATTTTCCCCAAATTGGAATGGTCCACAGCCCAAACTGCATTTAGAAGCAGTAATGGGTCAGTGTATCAAGTTCAGAAAAGAGGGGGATTGGGTTTCGGGCTGGGGATTATCAGCATGCTTAAGAAAATTTCATTAATTGTCATGTAACTCATGTCTTTAGCTGCATTTGTTAAGCCCCTGGATATAAAAGCTGAACAAATGCTTGCACAGTGCCGCTCAAGTGACACCTCAAGTTAAAAACCAGCCGATTAGTTGTTTCTCTCCAGTTTGTTTTAAGAATCCTCCTCATATTATCCCTGCGTTTGTGCTCACCCAGATACTGCAAAGTAAATTGGCACAAATAAAGCCCCATCCGTTTTCAAATTACTTTAGTCATTTGACTGAGGTTTATAAAGTTTTTGTCGTTTAATCGATTGGTTTTCGAATTGTCATCAATCTCTTCTTTTCCGTCTTAATCGTCCTTGAGCTCGGCAGCTGCCAGCGGCGGCCCGTCGTCTCGCGGGGTTGCGGTGGGCGTGTTCTCCGACTCGGCGGCAGAATCCTGGCCTCCTCCTTCCATCCTCATCATCAGCTTGAGCTTCTTCTTTGGGGGGTTCTTCAGGGTTCCCATGCGCTCCTTGACCTTGTACTCCAGGGTGCTGTGCGGGATCCCGTAGATGTTCTGGGCCTTGGACACGCTCATCTTCCCGTTCATCACCACCGCTATGGCCTCCTCCAGGATCTCGCTGTTGTACTGGCGGTAGCGGCCCCTCTTCTTCCTCGGCTGCTTGGAGCTGGGGTCCCCCTCCACGTCGGAGGTGGAGTAAGCCGGCCCGGAGGTGGAGTGGTCCATGTCGGAGCTCCAGTAGTCGGCCGCCCCATCCAGCAGGCCTCCCAGGCTTCCTCCCAGCCCTGCCCGGCGGTTCTGCTTGGGCAGGATGGCTCTCAGCTTCCGGCTCAGGGCGTTCTCCCCGTGGCCGCCGCCCCCCACCCCCATGGCGCCGTAGCCGTACAGCTCCGAGGCGTGGGAGTCCCAGGAGAGATCCATGCCTCGAACTTGGGGGATCTTCAGGTCCACGGGAGGCGAGTGGCCCTGCTCTCTCTTGCCCTCGTGGTGGTGGTGGGCCTTGGAGACCTGGTTGTGGTGGTGATGGTGGAGGGAACTCTTGGAGGAGAAGGCTCCGTGGTGGTTGTGGTGGTTCTCCAGGAACAGAGGCAGCTCTTTGAGGTCGCTGAGGCTCAGACCTCCGCTGGCCTGCTTCAGCTTCAGCAGGCTGTCCAGGTGGGCCTTGCTCCCCCAGGGCGAGGAAGAGCCCTTCTGGCCCAGCACGGGGTGGGGCTGCCCGTGGTTGAGCAAGCCGGCCGACTCCAGATTAGCCAATGAGAGAGCAGCAGGCTGGCTCAGGAGGCGGTGCTTCTGGCTGAGGAGCTCTTCCTTGATGAGCAGCGAGCGGGCCAGCGGGGGCTTGAGGGAGGTGGAGCTGACGTAGTTGTCCCTCAGCCCGTCCTGCAAGCTTCTCGGCAGCAGGTTGTCCTCCTCATCCACCTCTTGGAAGGTGCGGTCCACTTTCAGCGAACGCCTGGTTGGAGGAAAAACGGGCAAAGTTAGGAACGGTGTCAGAGATCTTCTGATATAACAGTGATTCTTGGGACAAAGGATGCTGTTGCAATTCCTATTTTGTGATTAAATTCTCAGAATTCAATTATTGTTCATTGGATAAAAGGTTTTACTTTTAACACCATCCACCCAAACATTTGGGGAATGTTGTTACATTTCCAAGTTCAAACGTTTTCCAAGAGAAGTTACAACAGATTATTTAACATACAATATATACAGTGAATAATCAGGTCTATAAATGACCATACAAACAAATGTTGATTAAACCATACTAACAAATCTCACCATCCTCAATTGCTCAGTCTCAGTTAGTGACAGTTAGGCAGAACAATATTAAACCAGGACATTGTGTCTCTGTGCAGGTAGAACGTTAATAGGCTCACAACATGAAAATGTAGTTGCAAAAAACATGTTCAGTTCTTCCACAGCACTTCATTATTAAAAGTGAATTAGTTCTTTGCAATTGCTCAATAATTACATTATAGCAGAAGAATATCAGTCATGTCTTTCTCTTTGATCTCTTTATTTAGATCTCAACAATTAATGTTCACACAAAACTCATTATACACCTAAATGCACTTACTTAGCACAACTATTTTTTTCTTGTTATTTTCTTCCAGCATCTCAGACATTCTGCAAAGTATTTACAGTCTATTCTCTCCACAGACTAACTTGTTTAATAATGGCTTGCACTCACATACTGTAGCACTTTGTAGAAACTTTGAACTGCTAATTATTTTCTCAGTGCCACAAACATGGAGAGTTGTTAGAATAGCATTGTGATAGTTCAGAGATGTTGTGTAGAAGGTAAACAGACACAAGCCAGTGAAATTCATCATGCACAATACCAGAGTCTACTAAACTAATGAATAATATAACAGTCAGCGAGGGCAGAGGCTTAAAAGCAAGGACGCGATCTATCTATCTATCTATCTATCTATCTATCTATCTATCTATCTATCTATCTATTTAAGAAATGCTGAACCTCTCTCTGGATGTTAAATCGATTGCTTCAACATTTTTCAAGCCAAATACATCCGATTGCCTTGAGCGAATGGCCAGGCAGCGTCCAGTAGGCGCAAATATCATTTTAGCTGCCATAAAATACAGACTTATACCTGCACCTCACACATTTCCAGCATTCAAAATGAATCAAATTAATACAGAGCACTATCTAATTTCCCTATGGGGTCATTTAAGTTTCATTTAATCTTTGGGGTTTTACTGCTAAAACCCCAAAGTCCACTTCACAATGAATTCAACCTCCTCCGATCAATGCAAGACAAATCGAAGAAAAAACACTTTTGTACCAGAAGTAATATAAAATTTAAAAAACAATCGTCAGGTTTCCAAAAGTGGGCAATTTTAAATAATAATTTCAGCTATATGCATTTGACTGCGGAGCTCTGCCCGCATTCTGCACTTTAATAGCACAAATATGCAAATGACCAACTGTTAATCTGTTGACCTGTCCTGTCCAGTGATCTGTGTTTTCTGTGTTGTTCTCAATGATTGTTTGCACCTTAAATTGCGTCCTGTGAATTGCCCCATGCGGAATAAATAAAGTTGTATTGAACCGAGCTGAATTGAAAACATATCTCTTCTTCTGAACCGGTGCTGGTCTGCTAACATGCTGTATTAGTGTTTCAAATTCATGAAAACCACCTCTGCTCCCAAGGTGGCATATCACTGTGCTGAAACGTATGTTTAAATGCAAAGCCGAAGGGCCTCCACTTGAACTGCTGCAGCCACTGTTCCTTCTGCTAAGTAACTATAGCAACAGTTGCAAGTCCTTAAAAAAAACAGTCCCTGAGGTTTAAAATAGCAGGAAATAGCTTGGCGAGTCAACGGCTGGCAGGGGGAAAAGTAACTTCAGGGAAATACTGTATCCATCCATCGCGGGGGTTTTTCTGAGGAGCTGAATGTGCGAGGTGGGGAGTCCTCAGCGGGAGCTTTAAGACAGATTATCACAGTGGGCGGTCTGCGGCTCATTGAAAACAATACAGGGTTAACGAGGGGCTTTGGAGTCTGCGCTCCGACAGAGCGTTCCGTTACAGTCGGCGTACAGTCATCAGGGAGACTCCGCCAGACATCACCGGTGGATCTGAGGATTCAACTTGATCCTACATTTGTGAAAGTAACAGGAGCACAGAAACAGACACAACAGACGGGGTTCCCCAAAGAGACGGGTTCAAAGAGAGGCGTTTAACTGTGATATGTAAAAAGGAACAAGAGTTGAACATCTGGGTGTATGAATGACAGCGTGTGTTCTAAGGTTCCACCGATATGGGTTTTTTCAAGGCTGATATCGATACCAGTATGTTAAGAGAACGATATTTTGTGCTGATATTCAAAATCTTTAAAGGAATAGTTCACCCAAAAATGAAAATTCAGTCACTATCTACTCACCCCCATGCCGGTTGAAACTCTGGTGAAGTTTGTCAGTCCATATCACAGTCCCAGAGCTTCCCAGCACAAAACAACTAAAGTCTTTGAGGTTCGATCTTTAGAGTTCCAAAAATAACAAAAAAATAACCATAAAATTACTCCATACAGCTCGTGAAGCATAATACAAGTCTTCTCACGAGCTGTATGGAGTAAAATCTCTCCATACAGCTTGTGAGAAGAGACTTTTATGGTTATTTTTTTTTGTTATTTGTGGAACTCTAAAGATCGGTCCTCAAACACTTCAGCTGTTTTGGAGAAGGCTGCTACGTGCTGGGAAAGCTCTGGGACTGTTAATATGGACTAACAAACTTCACCAGCTTCAACTGGCACCGGGGTAAGCAGATGATGACTGAATTTAAATTTTTCGGTGAACTGTTCCTTTCAATTTGAGCTTTCACGCCAAAAAAAATCCAAGTATTCAGTGTTTCCCCCAGACTAATGAAATTATTTTATGGGCAGTTTATAGTACAGCGATTTATGATTGGCACCACCGGCGATGATCATATTCTATCGTCGGTCGCAGTGACATGTTGTTTATTCTTCCAGCGTTCATCGTTGCGATGGTCGTTGATAGCCCATCGCTGAGTCTTAAATCGGATCGAACTTTGACCCCATCGCTGGCTCAGTTGTCATGACAACATTATGGAACTCTCTTATTCTAACGTCGATTAATTCTCCGAGCTCAAATTAAACTCTGGCTGACCGTACTTTTTTTTTTAATAGACTGTAGGATAAAACGTACACTGAGGAGACAATTTATGCTATTTATCCAGACCTGGATAAAGACAATAGATTTACTTGAATGAAACTTCTTATTTAAAAAGAAAGAGTGAAAAATAACACTGCAAAAGCAGTTACACTATTCTGCAGACAATAAACTTCACAACCTGGGAATATTTGCATTACTTTGAACTGATGGGAGAAAAGGGGAAGAACATTATTGTTACCTGTTACATCTGAGAACTGAAAGCACCTGCCAATGTGTTGTGAGCGCTATCTGCTGTTTAGTTTTTAGACCAGACATGATTAATCAAGCCTGCCTCTGTGATCATACTAGTTTACCATAAAGACGATCATACCCCGAATAAATTAAAGCTCCTTGTTAAGTAGATAACAGATAAGTAGATAACAGCAGTGTACTTGGTGATGATTTCTATAGCCTGCTAGTGAGAACATCACCAGAAGACATAAAAGTTGTGAAGTTTTTAAGCGGGTAACTTGAAAGCACTCGACTGAGTTACTTTTAATAAACACTAACTTTGTAAAGTAACTAGTTGTTATTTAGAACTATAGTAACAAAGTAAAGTAACTAGATGAGAGCAAATGACTGAACTTCTGCGATGCGTTCTATAATCGCTCTAGTGTTTATACTTTTTATGAGCGACAGCATCCAGAATCAAAGCTGAGCTGATGATGGTGTGTTGGTGACTTTGTAGCGATGTCCATCGGGCGATCATGAATCGTTGTACTATAAACTGTTACCTATATAAACCTTTAGTGTCAGCAGCTTTAGGGCAGAGTGACCCACCACACCTTCTCAATGGTAGGGAATGAAGAATTAATTTGCAAACTAATGTAACGATCTTCCTCTCCCTCAAAAACTCTGACTCTACAAATGCTACTTATTCCTATTAAAGGCTTAGCAGATGAAGACTGTGATACACAGTTGGTTTGACTACTGACAAAATGCTCTTACTGTAAGTTGCTTTGGACAAAAGCATCTGCTAAATGATGCAACGTAACGTAAAAAATCCATAATTTAACAGTTAAATGAATAAATAAAATGTGCAAAGAAAATAAAGAAAATCGCAAGATTTCCAGATTGTTTTTTTGTATCTGTGGTCAGGGAGGAAACTCTGATAAAAAGCCAATATCAGCCTGATATCGGTCTAACCCTAGTGTGTTTTTTTTTGTTGGGGGATGTCTGTCTGGGGGAGATGAGGTAGAGTCAGCGGGGGTCGAACTAGACGCCGACACACACACACACACACACACACACACACACACACACACACACACACACACACACACACAGTCCTCCCCTCCTCTCCTCTGGTTAATATTACATGACCTGATCATTAAAGACTCCTGGTGTGTGCTGAAGTGTGGCTGAGGGCCTCGGGGCCTCGGGGGGGCCTTGGGGCCCTCAGGCGAGAGACCGACTCGCTTCCTAAGGGACCGAAGATGAAGTTTCCAATCCTGCTCCCAGTCCTGGTGCGGGCACACCTCACCACGCCAAGCTTTAATCACCAGACCCTCATGTGTGGAGTGTGTTACTGGGTATTATCTCCCAGTGGTGGAACCAAAATAAACACTAAATAATAAAAGAAGGATACCTCAGGATATAGGATGTATCGCCTGGTTCGGATTCATGTGTTTATATTATCAGAGAAGTAAAGGTCAGAGAGATAATCTGAGCCAAAATTTGATAAGCCTGAAATGTGTGTGTGTGTGTCTGTGAGTGTTGGGGAGGTGGTACTGTCCACCTGAAGACAGAGGTTTTCTGAGCAGATTCCAAGAGGTTCTTTCTTATTTCTTATTTCTTTTTAATCTTTATGTATCTAGGGATGGTCTGGGCACACTTCTACTGGTGACCAATGAGCAGCTCCACTGCAGCAACTAGGGGGGTAAATGTCCTGCAAAGCAACCTTGCCAATAGCTGTTGAAGAGAAGAAGAGAGTTTCTCATTCACTTTCCCCATCCAGCTTTTCAGAGCTCATCCAGGACTTGAACCGGCAACCTTCCGGTCTTAAGCCCTATGAGTAGGGCTGTTGAATTGCAGAAATGGGTAAAAAAGTATTGGGAATCGATGGAGTCAATCCCAAGAGTTGCTTGAGCTTTGCGATGGAGCTGTCACCTGGATCTGGATGGGCCTCTGATGCGGTGGCAACTTGTGAACGTTTTAACTGTAATGTCAATTCAATACTTCTCTAAAATCTAAAACTCACAGTACAAAAAGTGTCAAAGAAAAGAAATCAAACAAAAGCGGTCTCGGTTGTGTCTCTTCACCACAGCAGCCTTCGCCTCACTCTTCTCTTCACTCCACACTGTATATCGAACCTCTCCTAATCCATCTTTGACCCGCAGATCAAAAGTATTCCTGGAAATGGCAGCTGCGTTTATCGTTGATTGTTTATTCCCTCCTGAAGCAAGAAGGAAGAATGACGGCATGTGATTCAAACATGACTTCAAGGCAGAGTGCACAGTCATCAATAAAGCATCGCGCCGCATCGCGGAGGTTCGTCGATAAAAGCGCTGAAACGGAGACAAAAAGAGAGAAGCAGCCCAAGCCTCCATCTCGTCTTTGACATGCTCTGGGGTTGAACTCTCACACCGGGGGATGGTGGGGGGGGGGGGGGGGGGGGGGGGGGGGTGTAGGAGGGTGGGGTCTGAATTATAAATACCTGTGCATAAATAGGCCTGTACTGCATGAAACGCCTCGGCCGCGGAATTGATGGCAGCTGCGGTATCGATCAGCTGAGCGAAACCAATAAGTAAGAGATGAAAGGTGGGAGGCGTCGGCTGGGCTCGCCCCGAGGACGGCCGGCCTGATCGAAGCCTCGCCGTCGAAACGCAGAGGAACCGCGTGAGGCCGCGGCCCTTCTGCGCCCCGCTGACCCCCCCAGCTCACTGCTCCCACCCGCTCGATTCTCTAAAAGTCAACACCACAACTGCCAACAGGTTGGTTTTTACCCTTTCTGTGACTTCAAATGTGCTTCAACCCCCGGATCCGCAGACTTTCAGATAGACAGATGGATATCAATAAAAAATATTCATGAATGAACAGCAACACTGTACAGAGCATGTTTCCGTTCAGTGGGGAGACAAAGGAGAGAAGATATTAATATAATAAACTTGCTTGTACTTCCTTAGATGTGGGATCTTAAAGTAATAATCCACCACATTATCAGATAGATAAATCTCCACTTTGCTACACTCTATTGCTAGATCTTACAAGATCTTTTGATCTTTCGGGTTGGAGAGGTTTTGGAGAGTCGACTCCAAAATAATTGATTCTCGATTCCATCACGTTGATTCTGAGAATAGATTCTACTAATAAACGGGACTGGAGTCGACTCCTTTTGCAATTCAACTCCAAACTCTGGAATGAAGAAACTGTTTAATTTAAAGAAATTTGTAATGAATTAAATCTGATTTAGGCCTGTCTATAATAATCAGTGTTTGATTGCCTTGGTCTGATCCATTTCGCTGATCCAAGTGGGGAGAAGGGTGGGGAGGGTGTTGATTTTCATTTTCGGTTTAGAATCTATTTATAGAATCAATTCCAATTAGTTGCAAATAGTTTTAAGTTTCCAGCAGCAGCAACAGCAGTTTGTTTGGAATAAACAGAAGAACTGGGTAGCATAAGCAGTGATAGTCACCATGGCTGAATAGACAAAGAAAAGAGAAACAGAAAATCCAAGCTCCACCCACAATGTTTGATTGACAGGTGATCTCTGGGAAGTACAGTGCAGAAACACCAAAGTGAGGCTGAGCACCAAAGATTTTGCCAAAAATAAAAAAAAAACAAGGTACAGGCAGATTACCACTTTAACCTCTCCACCAGTTTTTTAGCCACATGACTAGCTGGCTCTGGGTCCGGCTGGCTCCCGGCTCACTAACAGAGTGTGGTTTGGACTAATCCTGTTGTCTTACCCTTTGACCCCAGGCGCAGCGGAGAAGCTGGGGGAGGTTTTGAGGAGGCCGCTGCCTGCGCTCAGGTTCTTCTTGGTGGAAAGGTCCAGGACGCCATCTGAGGAGCGACACACACGTAACACACAAACAAACACAAATCAATTCAAATTCAGTTCAAAATCATTACTACGGTTGGAGTTTATAATAGAATAATGTATAATGTAGGAGTTTATAATAGAAAACACCTTAAAACACATAACAAGTCACCATGACATGCAGTATAATATACAGACAGACATCACAGAGCAAGTCAGTAGGTCGGTAGAAAATCACTAACATTTGAAGTTCTTCACAGTCATAAGATGCTGCAACATTTCATGTGCAACTTAAAGGATAAGGCCGGTGTTATTTAATGTATTGTTTACCGTCAACAAATCCTATGAAAATAACAAAATCAACAATGCGTTTGCTCTACTCCCGTTACTTTCCGACTTCCCACGTACCGTTTTTAGCCGTCAACCCGGAAGTCATTGGCTCCAATTATAAGCTAAAAACCTTTAAATACAGCTCACAAAGACATAGTTTACATTTTAAAAATCGCTAACTGTTACCACGAAAAGTCAGACTGTTGTAGTTATTACCAAATCAAATTCAAATGGGAACAAGTTCTTCATTACGCCGGGGACTATTTTCAGTGCTACGGAACTACTTTCCTGAGATTGCAAAGTGTTTCCAGCCGGCTTATTAAGTTGTTTGAGGAAAAAGTCGGCCGGCCCGGTGCATCGTGATGATGAAATATGCTGCAGAGCAGCAGCATGGCTCTGTGACGTGTTTTTAATCGTTTTTTATTACAATGGAGTTCTATGGCTGCTGGGACATGGCTGCATTGGGCACCGGCTACATGGACGAGACTTGTTGGCAAAACAAAATCATTGCTGATTTTGTTATTTTCATAGGATTTGTTGACGGTAAGAAATGCATTAAAAAACACCAGCCTTAACGTTTAAGCAATGTACAGAATTTTAAGTGGAAACAAATGGACACAAACACACACACACACTCACACACACACACACACACACACACACACACACACACACACATAAACACAAAAGCACACAGCATGTGAAAGGCAAGCGAGGCTTTTCTCTGATCGATATGTCTCACTCAGTCTGGTCTTAACGTTCAAAGCAAAGAGAAAAAAGTGACAACTTTGCGAAGGAAAAGTCTGATTTTGATCAGGCAATATCTCCATTTTGAAAAACAATCTCTACCAGACGTTCATGATTCTGTATCTGTAAAATCTGTAGGATTCAGCCTGCAAAAGCGTTTTGATTTTGCCAAACAACGTCTTAAGATACCACCTATCCTTTCAAAAGCACTTAAATTTGTTTTCATTTTGGCTATAAGTCATTTCCAAAGGTGTCACTTTTTTCAAATTGTGGATATTTCATCTTAAAACAACACTCCTCGTTTGCAAAGAGGAATTTAGAAACTGGAGGAAAAAAACAATAGATTTATTCCTGAGGTAAGGTGGTGTGTGTGTGTGTGTGTGTGTGTGTGTGTGTGTGTGTGTGTGTGTATATGTCATACATGGGGGGAGTTTACCCTCCACATCACTCAGACTTGTAAATGGACAGTGCTTTGTGTTAAGCCCATTTTAAAATTCACATACACAGTGAAAAAATCATCGCCGTAAATCCCACTCATACACACAAAAAATGAGCATATACATCAAAACAATTACATACACAGAAATAGATTCATGGACTCTCTCTCACTCTCTCTCTCTCTCTCTGTTGTGCTGCTGTAATCCCTAAAGTGCAGCTGACCTCTTGACCCCTCTCCCCCCCCTCCCGAGTGCAGCTGACCTCTTCACCCCTCTCCCCCCCCTCCCGACCCCATATGGACACCGGACCTGTTACTGCCTCGCTAATCTTCAGGGCTTTTTGTTGTTTAATCAGAGGAGGCAAAAAAAACAAAAAAAACATGAGGTGATATTAAAATGAAAGACAGAGAGATGCAGCACAGAGGTCATGGAAAAATGACAGGAACAGGACATATATAGCGGGATGTATTTATATATATACGTATATATACACACATGAAGAGTTTATTCCCTCTTGAAGCAAGAACCAAGGACCATGTATATGTATGTGTATATATACTTAACCTGCAGCTCCTTTACCATCACACTACTGTTCAGTCAGTTATCCAGACTCCTGCCATTGTGTTCATCTGTTGTGTCGAAATTCATGAACTAGGCTTTTAGTTTAGAGTTCTGTGTTGTATTCTGGTACACTTGTTAAAATGGTCATCCACTCCCTATAACACCAGAGCTGCCTGCCATATCTCACAAGAAGTTCCCTGTATTAATACTTCTTTTGGCCAGTCCTCCTTCCAGTTTGCTGCTCCCAGCAGTTGGAATGAGCTGCAAAAGACATTTGAAACTGGACAGATTGATCTCCCTCACTACTTTTAAGGACTCTATTGCAGAGTTGTTCACACACACCTGCAAATGTCACCCAGCCTTTTAACTGACTTGCATGACTTGTAATTTTATTTGGTTGTTTGTTTGGTGTGTGTTTGGATTATTTCCCCGTTCCCATACCGTGTTGGGTTTCTCTGGCTGATCTCTCTGTCTCTGTCTTATCTGGATTGTTCTTTGTTTAGTTTCTTTTTGCGTGTTTTTTTTTTTTTTTTTTGTCCCCTTTTCCCTTTACCCTTCGAGAGGTCCTTTTGTCCTCTTGCTAGGCTGTCATTGTAAATAAGAATTTGTTCTTAATTGACCTGCCTGGTTAAATAAAATAAAAATAAAAAAATTCAGTGTAACGTGATTTCAATGAATTGTTCTCTCGTAGTTTGAAATCCTCAGTATGTCATATTATTCATTGTTGTAATTATGGTAGTAACTGTTGTCTTGTTGTAATTGGTAATTGCAATTTTATATCCATGTTTAGGTTTGACTGTCTTGTATTGATTTTAAATGGACCCCAGGAAGACTAGTCTGTCGCTTGTACATCGACTAATGGGGATCCACAATAAACAATAAACAACAATACACATACTGTGTATAAATACAAGAGTTTAATTCCAAAATCAATTATAAGATGACAGCTGCAAACAGCGATTAGCAGGTTCCAAGCACTCAGATGTAGTTTGTATCATTAGAGCTTTGCTAAAACACTGCAGCAGCCTCCAAGAGCTGATTTCTATCAAATTTCTGCACACAGTTACAGGATCCTCAGAGGGACTTATCTGTTGATTTTTAAGTTGATCAGCTATTGATAAGCCTGTCAAATCAATGCTCAAATTTGATCGGCTCACAACGGTCATGTTTATTTGCTTGTGTTGGGGGAGCTGGACTTCCTAAAGATGTAGTAAAACCTGCAGTGTAACATCCACCATGTCTGTGTTTCTTCACCGATCGTCATGGAATTTGGTACACAGGTTTAATTAAATGTTGACAACATGTGTGAAAAGTTTCAAGATGACAGGCCAGAGTTCGACTGAACCAGCATCATCTGTGTTCCAAACTCGCGTGTGATTCGGTTATCTTTTGACCGCTCAACAAAAACCTTCCGCATTACTAGGGACCGTGTGTAAAGAGCATAATTAACAATTCTCAAATCAATTGGATTCGTGGTTTATGAGAAAAAGATTGTGAATTGTTTTCAAGTTTTTGGAAAAGTTAGAGTGGAGTGACGTCATCGAAAGAATTACGTTGCAGTGTATGAAATTTTCGGCTTTAGCGAAGGAGGAGTCTGTTTTAGGAAGTTTTACAAAAATGTCAAAAAAGCATAAAAGAAAAATTGAGCATTTTACAAAATAAAGATGAATGGGTGTCTCCTATGATTGATAACACAGAATTAAAGGAAAAATATTGTATTTTTTTTTAAGGACAGAAGGTAACTTAAAGCTGCACTGGGCCATTCTGCACTGTGTTACTTAACAATGTAAACTGATGGCACACTGCATAATGATGATGCCTGAATAACCTACAGTATATGGAACAAAAGGCTATTCAGAAAACCACAACACAGTGTATGAATCCACATGATTGTAAGAGAATACACATTGTGAATTTGAATATTGTGTTCAACTAATTTAACTTAACTTTTAATTAGCATTGCCTTTCACCATTTACAGTGTTCTTCTGTTTATTCTTCTGCTTTATTGTTTAGATAGAAGGTCATTCCTATGCTGGACTCGTTTTGATTTTTTTGGTTTTTGTTTGTTATTGTTTTAATCAATTTATTTATGGTACTATATACACTAAATGAACTTATAATTATTATTATTATTGTTATTATTATAATTATTATTATTATTATCTACTGTGATGTAACTATATCCTTGTGTATGTAGCTTATTGTTGCCTAACAGCCTGCTAGCCTAATTGCTTTAATTACCACCGGCTGCCTTTAAAAGGCTCTGAGGAAGGCCTAGTGTCCTTTCTCCTCCCTGCGCCGTATTTAATAAAAGATGTTACAAGTCATTTAGTCTTCAGAGTGAGTTTAGCTGTGAACCAGCCGACAGCGGGCCGACCTGCCGCTTCAACACCGTGTCGTAACACCTGGGAGAATCTGCATCAATTACTGCAAGAACTACAAAGGAGGCTACGACTTGATATGCACCGGGACCGAAACTGAACAACAGTTACTGTGACTGCCGATTGTCTTTTTTTGTCCACGATGTCAACGTTTTGTCTGAGAGAGCCTAAAGATGGCGGAAAGCGCAGTGTGAATGTGGCTTCAAGTAATGATTTTTTTCCAAACTAGATCTATACCATTTTAAAAAGAGCTGACTGTCCATATGTGTATATATGAGTGTGTGTGTGTGTGTGTGTGTGTGTGTATGATCCAGCTTTAAGGATAATCACAGCCAGCATTCCCTCGTCTAAGGGTAAAGGCAGAGGGAGGACAATGTGTGAGAGAGCATGAGGTCTTTTTTGTAAAAATTTTTTTTTTGTTTTGGGACAGGAAGGCTTACTTTAAGCAGATTCCAAAAAGCTGGTATTAAAGTGGGTGAGCGGTCACGTTCCGGCCCGGAGACTAAAACAGTGAACTGTCCCTTTAACCCGGCAGTCTGTTTAGGGACGGAGCCGCTGACCCCCTGCTGCTTTATTTTGATTAAGCTGGGATTCAGCTCCCAGTTACATTTCAGAGCTTAGTGAAGCGCTGCGAGGAAAAACTCAAATTTTATTTTCCTTATCAACTTCCTAACGGCACATTGGAATCGGCCAAAGGGTGTGTGTGTGTGTGTGTATTTTTATAAGTGTCTTGTAAAAAAAAACATGCATCTACACATGCAAAAAACTGAATTGCTTTCTTTGCCACTCATGCATTTTGAAGAATGTAATGTGGTTTGGCCTCAGAATGATGAAACATTTTCTCAACATGGGTAAATATGCAATGTGAAAGCACTACATCTGATGTGTAACCACTGCAAATGTTGGCTGTCAATCAAAAAAAAAAAAAAAAAAGGATTGGAGATACAAGATTTCTGTGGGACACCAGTGTTGGGAAGCTACTGTGAAGGTCTGGTTTCATAAGCTACCAGTTACTTCACACTGGAAGAAGCTGAACGACAGCGAAGCTTCCCTCAAGAGAAATATAGTTTCTGAGAAAAAGCAGAGGAAAAAATGATTCTATTTTTATCTGCGATGCCATATAATACAAAACCACATGACTGCAAGACATACCACTGATTAGGAGTCAAGAGTAGAGTCAAACCATGTAATATCCATCACTCCACAGACTACAGTCTCAGAAAAAAGTGGAAGGATCATTAATACATAAAGGGTGGCAGCTAAATTTTACAACCTTGGCAATTAAAGGAGTAAATAAATCAATTAAAGGGATGAAGTTATGCAATGCATCTTTTTAGCCAAAAATAGTTGGTAGTTACAGTAGTTAAAGTTCCCACTACTTTTACTTCCTAGAAATCAGTGTATCTTTCATGGTGACCTCATGCTGCACCAGTAGGCGTAAATATAAATTCCAACCAACAAAACCATCATAGATTTTTGAACAGTCCCGCCCCTCCGCACCCCTCCCATCAAATAAAATTCCCTTTCTCTCCCAGACTGATATTGCATCAGAGGTGGAAAGTAACTAAGTAAATGTCCTCGAATACTGTACTTCAGTAAAATTTGTAGGTACCATTTTATGTTACTTTATACTTCTACTCCACTACATTTCAGAGGGAAATATTGTACTTTTTACTCCACTACCTTTATTTGATAACTTAAGTTACTAGTTACTTTGCAGATTCAGATTATTAATACAAAATATAATCAACTAATATGTATTATTATAGATTGCTGTAAGCTACCCAGCAGTATATAAAGTAGTGGAAATCAGCTCCACCTTTTCCAGCTGCAACATTAAAGTGATGCTTACACATTAATGCATCAATAAATATAATTCAATAATATAATATATACTGTGTTATTCTGAAATGGGCCATTCTGCATAATGAGTACTTTTACTTTTGTTGCTTCAAGTACATTTTGATGCTGATACTTTTGTACTTTTACTTAAGTAACATTTTGAATGCAGGACTTTTACTTGTAACAGAGTATTTTTATACTGTGGTATTTCTATTTTTACTTAAGTAAAAGATCTGAGTACTTCTTCCACCACTGTATTCCATTGGTTTAGACTTTTGAATCATCCCTCACTGCATTATGTCCCGCCTCCAACATCCTGTTTCAACAAGAAATACATCAAATCAAAGAAGTAAAGATGGGGTCTTTATCTACGCCTCAAAATGACCAAAAAAACACTATGAAAAACACAATCCAAATTAGAATTTAGCTGAACTACCACACTACTGCAAAATGTAGTTAAACAGCGAGTTTAATTACATTTATTGAAACTACTTCCAAACAATGCAGGACACCGATGATGCCTATGTGCCTGTATGTGTGCGTGTATGTGTGTGTGTGTGTTTATGCATGCATGTTTGTGTGTGTGTGTGTGTGTGTGTGCTCACCCTGCTGGCTGGGCTCTGGCTCGGCGTGGTTCTTTTTGACGGTGAGGTCCAGCGGGCCGTCCTGGTCGGCCATGAGAAGCTTGCTGAGGACGGGGTTCTGTGCAGAGGCAGCAGCCACACCTCCTCCTCCTCCTCCTCCTCCTCCTCCTCCGTTACTGGCTCCCGTGTTGTTGGCGTTCAGGGTGCAGGCGGGGGCTGAGGCAGAGGCGGCGGTGGGGCTGAGGCCCGGCCCGGGGGTCGGGGAGGGGGATGAGGAGGCGGACGAGGGAGGGGAGCTCGGCGGCGGCAGGGCCAGAGGGGCCAGCGGTCCGGGAGGGGAGCCGGGGGCCGGGGCCAGAGACGCTGCTCTCGGCAGGCTTTGGTCCTTCATGGTGCCGTTGGGCGGGGGCGGGTCGTCCTGAGTAGTTTTTGAGGTATATTCGGCAGCGAACTGGCGGATCATTCGCTGCATGATCTCACGAGCCACTAGAGGGATGTGGGGGTCTGAGAAACTTGGGAGGTCTGCAGGGAAACACAACAGAGGAAGAAACACGTCAGCATCCTGTTCTCCAGGAAACCACTGGCTCATTTTATCACATTTTATCCCCAAAATGTAATCGTGACGCTATACTGAAATAATCCCAAAATCTCTCAGAAACAGCATTTAATCCTATTGAGCACGGAACCATCATGCTGGTGTGCAGCAGGTCTCTTCTCTTCTCTTCTCCCTTGTTTTAACTCTTTCTCTTAGATATACTGTGGGATATCTCTTATCACTTGTCCTAGTGATCTGTCATATTTCACAGCAATTTTCATTCATAGCTAATTTCACTGGCACCACTTTGGTGCACCTCTTTGTATTGGCGAGTTGCACATCATACATGATCTTTGATCACATTGCATCTTCATGCTCCAACTAAAGGAGCAATATAGCTATTAATATGTGGAAAATACATAATGGTCCAGCTCGATGATAATTTAGGCTTGGGACAAGCTTTAAAACACAGAATAATGAACAAAATGTGATCGACAGGAGAATTTTAGATTTTTTTTATTTAACCATTATTTAACGAGGAAAGCATCATTGAGAAAGATGCTATTAGATCGACTGAATGACCAGACTGAATGAAGTCAATTAATTCTGTATCACAGAATTTAATTTCTCATCATTTTATTAAGCAGGGGCTTTTGCCTGTTCCCTTTATAAAATGCAAGTATATAATATTGCAAAATATAAGAATATTATAAACTGAACTGAACAGTGAACCCACCCAACCCCCATACCCAAAGTACACACACACACACACACACACACACACACACACACACACACACACACACACACACACACACACACAGCTTGGAAAACGCCTCCTCAGAGACACTATAAAAATTTAAGGACATCAAAAATTCATCACCAGGCCATTTTGCTCATCTAATTCAAACAAATTTGGGGAAATTACACTCAGATCAAAATATAGACGTTTTACCACTGCTTTACCACTTTTTAACACTGCTGTTTGTGTTTTTGTTTTTGTTTTGTTATGTGTGATTTCCGTGGCCCATGGGTGCTCTTGGGTCCCGCGGAAGGATTTCAAAAATAATGTGGGTGTCGGTGAGAAAACACTCATTCTTTTCTTGATTCCTGAAAAATCATATCTATCATGTATGAGAGGTACGAGTTCATTTTTTAACTGCAACAAGCACTGGGAATAAGAGACCGGGGGAAAGCACAGACGTCAAAACCAGAGTTCCCATCATCCCCTGCTGCGACAAAACAAACCATAGCAAACACTGGTCATTGATCTCATCGGTTAATTCACATTAAGCAAAACAGTTAGAAGCAACAACGACGTCACTCCCTTGTTTATGCATTAATCTGGCATTGTCCCAAATACTCTTCAACCATAGTCTACCGGACTTATCTCTTTAAACCAGCAGTTCCATTATTTGGATACTTGCATGCGGACCGCTGTGCCGACCCCAAATCCCCCAAACAATACATTATCTAAAAAATCTAATCCTGAAGCTATGCTGAAAATAATCCAAAAATCACATACATACAGCTCTTAATCCTTCCTATTGAGCACGGTTAGGGCTCCATGATGTTGGTGTGCAGCAGGTTATCGTCCGCCATGACATTTTCCCCAGGATTCCCTTGTTTTAACTCTCCTGCATTGTTTCTTCTACTGGTCCTGTCTTGTATTTCAGAGTATTTTTCATTCATAGCTCAACCAAGGACTGATTTCCACCAGTTATTTGTACTGTTTCACTTCACTCATGCACTTTAATCACATTGCGCCTTTCTCCTGCATTACGTTGTGCGATCCAACTAAAGGAGCAATATGGGCTATACAAGTGTTTGGAAGATATTGCAGAGTAAAAGTCTTGATGATCATTTAGGCGCAAGGACAAGCTTTGACACTAGAAAGGTGAAGCCGCAGAAAATCTACAGTTCTGAATTTTAGACTTGAAATATCAAGTCCCTTCATGACTTTTTCTCAACCCTCTTTCTGTACGAACCAGTGTTGTTAGATTTTCTAAATCATGCAAGGAAATAGTAGTTATTGTTCTATTTACCCATTTAAATTGATGGCCTGCTGGCTTAAAATTAATTGGGCTTCCTAGTGTTAAAAAACATAACAACCACCAAGAAGTGATCTGCAGGAGAAAGATGAGCTGCCAGACTACCTGAAAATCAGACAATTCTGTACTGCAGAATTTCTCTCAGTTTCTGATCATTTTATTAAGGAGGGACTTTTGCCTGTTCACTGTATAAGACAAAAACTAAGTATATTATCTAATTAACGATGAACCAGCAAACCACTCTGGTTCTCTGGTACGACTGAGCGACTGGCGCAAACAAATTTGACTAAAAAGCCTCGATCTCAAGCCAAAAAAAGCAAAAGACAAAGCAGTTTTATTATTCCAGTTTTTAGCACGGTAACATATTACCTCTTCACTAGACGTTCCCGTTGGATTTCTGCTCTAATTAGCAAGCTTACTCCTCTGCATTGTCAAATGTGACTTGTGATCCCTTTTGATCTCACCTATCTATAACAGTGTGTAATCCCTGCCTTTCTTTCGTGTTGGCATGGCAATACAAGACATGCTGTTCTGTCCTGATGAAGTCCTAATATGGGCAAAACGTTGACGTGAAGTTTACAGATTCTCTACATTATTCCAGTGTGTGGATTCATGTGTTTTGCAGAGTAGTGCAGAGACGCTGGGAGGGAAGATACTCAGCTGGAAATCTGCCCTAGTTTCAGTTTTGGCAGGTGAGGTTTTGTGCCGCCAATCCCACTTGGCGCCTGGACTCTGGGAAATGGTTGTGTAACGCTACAGGCCGGTGCAAAGGTGCATGGGGGCTCTCGCCTCGCTAGAACAAAGCCAAGCGATCTGGCAGGCGGGCGTTTTTTTTTTTGGACAAACATTTCCTTCGGGGTTGGGGAATTCTGCCGTCCGCCCTGAGAGGGGAAACAAGTCGACACGACCGAAACATTTCTGGAAAGGTCCAGGAGCGGGAAGGAAACTCCAGCACTCCAGTCTGCAGCAGGGCAGAGCCGGTGTGTGTGAGGCTGGATGCTTGTGTGTGTATGTGTGTGTATGCATGTACACTTTTGTTTGTGTGTATATGCGTGTGTATACCCACTTATTGTGTGTGTGTATGTGTGTGTGTGTCTCCTGCATCCCTGTCTGTGTTAGTGTATGTGTGCTTGTTGTGTGTGTGCCTGTATATATATACTTGACTGTGTCAGTGTATACATCATTTTGTGTTTCTGTGAGCATGTGTGCCTGAATGCATGCAACAGGTCTGTAGTGTGTGTGTGTATGTGTGTGTGTGTGTGTGTGTGTGTGTGTGTGTCCCATCATGCCTGGGCCTGTGTGGCTGTTCGTCTGTCTATATATAGCAGCTACAGAGGCAGCTCTGTCTGTGTGAGTGAGGCCAGATTGATTAGGACCGGCATTGATTGGACCGACATCTGCTTCCTCCCTCTCATGGCTTCCCTAATCCAGGCTAAAAACACACAGCAGCTCCCTGCCTCCCTGCCTGCCTCCCTCCCTGCCTCCCAGCCTCCCTCCCTGCCTCCCTCCCTGCCTGCCTCCCTCCCTCCCTGCCTGCCTGCCTCCCAGCCTCCCTCCCTGCCTGCCTCCCTCCCTGCCTCCCTGCCTCCCTCCCTGCCTGCCTCCCTGCCTCCCTCCCTCTCTGCCTGCCTGCCTCCCTCCCTCCCTCCCTGCCTCCCTGCCTGCCTCCCTCCCTCCCTCCCTCCTTAGGCATATATATTTGTGGCTAAGATTTGGAATTTTGTTCACCAGAATTTGTGTTGTTTTGGGACAGTGTGGAATCAGTGGGAGCAGTAGCCTTAAGGTGGGCTGTTGCTTTAAGAATGATAGGGAACCGTTAATTAGGTAGGCTGCTGGAGGAGGAGAACAATTAGTTTCAGCTTTGTGAGCCATGGAGCCACACGGTTTTCTTACCGTGGTTGGGATTGTCAAGTTTAAGTTAATTCTTCTGGAGTCTATTTAAATCATTGACTCATCATCTACTGTGGAAAAACTTTGTATAATAAAAGTGTAAAAACGCAGGAAACGTGGATTCTATGACTCTCACCCATGTGTAAGGCCAAGGCTATCCAAAGAACTGAAAACCACAGCTGCAGACGGCCTGAAAACATGTGGAAATGTAGCTGTAAGTTGACACAGTGTCCGTAGTCGTCCTCAGCTGCCGCCTGCATTGCTTTGTGAAATCGAGCACTAAACATCTTCCTGATATCAGTTCAAAACAGTTTCCAAAGCGGTTCTAATATGATGTTTTACTGTGTCATTATATCATACACTACCAGTCAAAAGTTTGGCCACACGCATTTTTCTTTATTTTTTACAATTTGTCACATTTTAGAATAATAGTAAAGACATCAAAACTATGAAATAACTCAAATGGAATTATGCAGTGACCAAAAAAGTGTTAAACAAATCAAAACTATCTTATATTTTAGATTCTTTAAAGTAGCCGCCCTTTGCCTTGATGGAAAGGCAAAGGGCTTTGGAAAGAAATTCATACATAGGATCAACTTCACTATTTATATTTGTCTAGGAAACTAATTTCAAGCATTTAAGCAGAAGCCTGTAGATCAAAATGGCTTTAAGAGAATGAGAAACATAGTACATTCAAGCAGGTGGGTCCAAACTTTTGACTGGTGGTGTATTTTAAAACTGTTGACGTTTTTTGGGTTGACGTTGAACCTGAATGTCATGTACGCCTAAGGGCTTGGACTTGGCGACCTGCACATCCCCGTGTCCATGAAAGGCATGCTGGGACGGGTCAGCGTGTTGCACAACTGGTGTGACGTGCTTCTCAAGTCGGGCTGAGGAGTGATGCAGCCAAATGAAATGAGTTAAAATGTACATAATTTAGTGTGGAATAAAAAAAACCCCACAGTGAACATGTAGGAGGAAGTTTGGGGAGAGCGGTGTCAGTGGCTGGTACATCCTGACAGTGTTTGTGTGCAATCCAAAAAGTCTGACTAACATTGAACTCATACATAGCCCCAACATTTGGCAGTTAATGGAGGACAGAAGCCTTCCCTTATGTAATGCATTAACACATTTTGGTTAAGAGTAGGTGTCACTTTTTTTTTCGGAGGATATCTCATATTAGACTCAAACGCTTCACATTTAATTTCTATCTCTCCACTGGCGCCTGTGCATTTTGGACATTTTTCAGTCCATTTCCATTAAGTCTGCCTCAGGCTCTGGGTCAGGAAACTGTCTCTTAACATTTTCAGCAGTGTCAGCAGTCATTACCGGTTCTACAAGCAGAGGTGGAAATATTTTACTCAAGAACTACAAGAACTGCTCCTTCAGTTAAATGCTGTATAAGTCAGAATACAGAAAATCCCCCAAGTATAAGTGAAAGAATAGCCCACTGAAAAAAACTCACTGCCACGATTTATTCCCTTGGCGATGTCATTACTTTTGAATAATAGCTATGATTTGCTATGGGGATGACAAGCGACAAAGGTCCTGGACCTCTTTTAAAGAAAACAAATCTAGATGCATCAGTTATCAGTAATTACAGGCCCATCTCTAATTTGCCATTCCTTAGCAAAATCCTTGAAAAACGAGTGTATATGCAATCAAATAATTATGCAACCTCAAGTGGCTTTCTTGCCAGATTTCCAATCTGGCTTCCAAGCCCACCATAGCACAGTGACAGCACTCGTTAATGATATTCGGATAAACACAGACTTGCGTAAGCTTTCTATCCTTGTGTATCAAATGCACCCCACCCTGCTACATTTGATACAGATGATACTGGTGCATACTGGTAGACAGGTTGGAAAACTGGGTCGGTCTCTCTGGCCCAGTTCTTAACTGGTTTAGAGTCTACCTGCAGGCAGAAACGTCTTTGTCTCAATTGGGGACTGTAACTCTGAAAAAGAAATATTACGTGCGGTGTCCCCCAGGGATCGATCCGTGGCCCCCTTTTGTTCAATTTACATATGCTTCCACTTGGACAATTTATTCAAAAACACAACATCCAGACACACACCTTTGCATGTCACTCTCCACCAGTGACTTAGGTCCTGTGGATTCACTGATTCAGTGTACCTAAACTGGATGTCCCATAATTTTCTACAACACAATTGAGATAAAACCAAAGTACTTATTCTAGCTGCTAAGGCTCATAGGCACCTCAAGTCTACCTCAAGTCTCTGTCTCTTCAGAGTAAGGATCAGGTCAGAAATGTGGGTATGATCTTAGACGGTAATATTTATAGTCATGTCAATTATATCATTAGTTCAGTGTCACTGCTTGATGCCGAACAAGTGTTGAATTCCTTTGTTAGCAGTAGATTAGACTACTGCAAAGCTCTCTTCCCTCTGACAAACTGTAGACTTTGAAAATCCTGGAAATCGTCAAATCGACTTCCGAGTCCATGACAACACCCCATAAAACGTATTAAAAAATAAACAACAAAAGTCAAGACCTCAATTATGACACATTTTTGTTAATGACCAACATCAGGCTAATGTGTTTCAGCAAATAAGCCTTCATTAAAGCATCGTTACATGTGATACTTAGCCAAGATTTCTAATGTTTGTGAACTCAAAAATCAAAAATACTAGATCCAGATCACCACCAAAACCTAATCAATTGTTTATTGGCCCAAGGACCAATCTGTCCACCAACTTTCATAGAAATCCACTTGTAAGTTTTTGAGATATCATCTAACTATTGTTTTTTGAGACTCCACTTAACAAGTTGGACAACTGTTCATCGTTGGCGGTAGTTTACGGTCTCAGAGTTCCTTCTGGTTTTGAATAATTTTTTATGGAGTGCGTGTCATTCTCATGTTTCCTCATGGACTCCCTGAAATACTGTAGACTTTTTTCCTCCTCCTCCTCCTCTTACAAGAACACCTTGATTTGTGGAAAAGCTCAGCCTGACCACACACTTCTTTTATGTACAGTGGCTTCCACCTCTATCAAGTCTCATCTCTGTATACAATTCTGTCTTGAAAAAAAAACAACATCTTTTCTCCCTGGCTGTTATTTCTGTACATCGTGCTTCTCTATGATACACTGTCATTCTAGGGACAAAGAAACTTCTGTTGCATCTGTTGTAAGAGCTCAGTGAGTTCAACTCCTGACCTCTTCACTGTTGGTTGCTTATAATGTTGGAGATCTACGAATTGAAGTTTATTCTACTGTTGCACTCAGTAAGTCGCTGTGGATACGCATCAGCTAAAGGTTTATTATGAGATACTGTGTCTGACTCTTTTGTTAAATTCCCTGATATTCCCTGATTTAACCTGACTGAAATACACCTTTAAAAATCCCATGATATTCCAGAAACTCCCAACACTCCTAATATTCTATACTCCTAATTACTTTTGACTGTGTGTGTGTGTGTGTGTGTGTGTTGTGTGTGTGTGTGTATCCCTTACCTTTTCTGTGGAACACAGCATTGAGGAAGTCTTGGGCCTGTCTCTCCAACCGGCTGATCCGAGACTGTTCCTGTTTGTAGTCTTCGCACTCCGACAGCACCTGGCTGCTGCCACCGTTCCCTACCGCGTGCTCCTACACACACACACACACAAACACACACACACACACACACACACACACACACACACACACACAAAGACACAGATCAGTTCCATCCTGTAAAAGACTCACACACTGTCACGCAAGTCAATCTACATTAGCTCAGCGTTTAAAAACTCCATAGACATTAACACACTAGATTACACTAATTAACTGTATTGTCTACATTATAAATAACACCTACTCTCACAAACTGAATTATAGAAATTATGATGCTTTTTAAAGGATAATTGGTAAATTAAGGAAAAAATCTGCGTTCAGATACTCTCACACTCTTCAGATCATCAATTATATGTGGAGAGAGCAATTGTGATTGTAAGAACAGGAGAGCGAGTTATTCCAGTCGAGAAAAAGAGTTTCGAGAGTTGCTCCCTTTACTCAAAACACGTCATGTCTTGTAGCTGCAATGGAAATATCTCAATGTGATGTCACGTCACGGGAATAAGAAAAATACACCAAACAACAAAATGGACCCAGAAATCCAAGGCACATCAACAATAGATGTTTTTTTTTTTTTTTTTTTTACCATTTTAAATTCCATGGTTGGCCAAATTGCAACATTTTTAAAGTCCAGATCCTTACCGGGTCCAGTTGGACAATAGAGCTATTGAAAGGAATTTTTTAGCATGTTGGAAATTAATTTTAAAAAATGGCTGGCTGGTTCCGTGCTTTTTGGCAAATAATGTAACGAGTTTAAGTATTTTTCAGTCCTGACTACACACCACCAGGGCTTGAAATCAACTTTGTGGCGTTGAGAGTAAACAGCCACAGTGCATTTTCACTAGCCAAAACATTTTTTTTTCTATAAGGATTGCAGAGAATGTACCTGCATTTCATCATCTTTACCTGTAATGATAATGTTGATTACAGAGTATGATAATGCATTTATTTTGTGTCAATGTATTTTGTATCACTCCACTTAACAATTTCATATTGCCCAATCCTGCACTGCGACAGCTGAACTGACCTGAACACACTCTGCTGTCTGAGCCTCACACTCACACTGTCTGTGTTTACATGCACAGATTTGCCATATTCTAGTTGAAGTCGTATTCAGGTTAAGCTGTTTACATCTCCCTTTGATTCCCTGCAATTAAATCTCCATGTTGCAATAAATAAACCAATTAACACAATATTCCTGTCCACAAATAGAACAGTTTGCCTGCAATAAGTTTCAGCCGCAAGCTGCGCTCTTTGCCTGAGCAGCAGATTAGTTCTAATACAGTGGAAATAAATGATGAGCCTAATAGTAATAGTAACAGTGAGTACTATTCGCCAACATTGTTTTTTGTTGTTGACATCAAAATATACCTAAACCACTGTGCGAGTCTGTTTGTGCAGACGGTGAAAACCAACAGTGAAAGCAGTGAGACGTTTCCATGCCATATAGTAACCTGTTTAATATAGGAGTAAACCAGGCGTCATAACTGGGTTTCTCATTATCGTAGCATGAGCCTGGCGGGTTTTTCTAACCCAGGAAACGCATGTTTTCACTACAGGATGTTCACTCCCTTCTGTCCTGTACAGGTTACTACCACAGGCAGTTTTCAACAAGGACCTGATGAAAATCCTACAGTCTGTTAGACACATCAGCACATGGAGACGCTTCTGGGCCCCCCGACCCAACACACACACACACACACACACACACACACACCCTGTCCCCACCCACAGTGTTATGAAACAAACCCGCCATTGACTGGGAATTGGAATTTAGCCTCTGAATAGGGAAAAGGATTAACGGCACTGTTAGCGTTCACTGCGGTTGTCAGTTGTAATGAGTTTACTGCCATTGTCTTTAGAACAATAAACAGGAAATGTGTGTGAGTGTGTGTGTGTGTGTGTGTGTGTGTGTGGGGTGGGGTGGGGGGTGGGGGTCTGTGTTTGTGTATGGTAGCCATGAGACAAAAACAAAGATGAGAGGCAGCGTCTTTAAGGCCTTCACTATTCCTCCCTCTCTTTATCTTACTATTTCTCCCTCTCTTTATCTTACCCCCCCTCCCCCCCTCTCGCTCTCTCTCTCTCTGCTGACAGTTTGCATGGCTTCAGATCAATGAATCAATGGTTTCCGCCCACTGAAGCTCCTCTGGCATTTTACAAACAAGCAGAGGGAAATAACAGGGAGAGAGAGAGAGGGAGAGAGAGAGAGGGAGAGAGAGAGAGGGAGAGAGAGACAGAGAGAAAGAGAAAGAGAAAGAGAGAGAGAGAGAGAGAGAGAGAGAGAGAGAGAGAGAGAGAGTTTCCAAGGCCTAATAGATAAAGAAAAGATGAAAATTGTATTAGGTGAGGAGAGCAATACAATTAATATTGTTGTAAATTTTGTCTATTTGTGTCACAAGATGAATATTGACCAGCTGAATAAACCTTGTGTAATCTCAGTTTAATTGATTTTGCGGCTGTGATTGGTTTTGATTCTTCTTGCTCTGTTCAACTCTTATCTGTAATTACTGTATTACATGCATGAACTTGATTTTATTTGTGTACATTTTATACAAATTCCCACTGATGTCCATGAGTGGCTTGGCAACACAAGCAGACTGTCAGCATGGCTTTATTAGCAGACCAGAGAGAGAGGGACAGACGAGTGGACTGAAATAGAGAGACAGAGAGAGAGAGAGAGAGAGAGAGAGACAGACGAGTGGACTTGAAATAGAGAGACAGAGACAGAGAGAGAGAGAGAGAGAGACAGACGAGTGGACTTGAAATAGAGAGACAGAGAGAGAGAGACAGACGAGTGGACTGAAATAGAGAGACAGAGAGAGAGAGAGAGACAGACGAGTGGACTGAAATAGAGAGACAGAGAGAGAGAGAGAGACGAGTGGACTGAAATAGAGAGACAGAGAGAGAGAGACAGACGAGTGGACTGAAATAGAGAGACAGAGAGAGAGAGAGAGACGAGTGGACTGAAATAGAGAGACAGAGAGAGAGAGACAGACGAGTGGACTGAAATAGAGAGACAGAGAGAGAGAGAGACAGACAAGTGGACTTGAAATAGAGAGACAGAGAGAGAGAGACAGACAAGTGGACTGAAATAGAGAGACAGAGAGAGAGAGAGAGACAGACGAGTGGACTTGAAATAAAGAGACAGACAGAGAGACAGACGAGTGGACTGAAATAGAGAGATAGAGAGAGACAGACAGACGAGTGGACTTGAAATAAAGAGACAGAGAGAGAGACAGACGAGTGGACTGAAATAGAGAGATAGAGAGAGAGAGACAGACAAGTGGCCTGAAATAGAGAGATAGAGAGAGAGACAGACAGACGAGTGGACTGAAATAGAGAGATAGAGAGGGAGACAGACAGACGAGTGGACTGAAATAGAGAGACAGAGAGAGAGACAGACGTGTGGACTTGAAATAGAGAGACAGAGCGAGAGACAGACGAGTGGACTTGAAATAGAGAGACAGAGAGACAGACGAGTGGACTGAAATAGAGAGACAAAGAGAGAGAGAGACGAGTGGACTTGAAATAGAGAGACAGAGAGACAGACGAGTGGACTGAAATAGAGAGAGAGAGAGACGAGTGGACTTGAAATAGAGAGACAGAGAGACAGACAAGTGGACTGAAATAGAGAGACAGAGAGAGAGGGAGACAGACGAGTGGACTGAAATAGAGAGACAGAGAGAGAGGGAGAGACAGACGAGTGGACTGAAATAGAGAAAGAGAGACGAGTGGACTTGAAATAGAGAGACAGAGAGACAGACGAGTGGACTGAAATAGAGAGACAGAGAGAGAGGGAGACAGACGAGTGGACTGAAATAGAGAGACAGACGAGTGGACTGAAATAGAGAGACAGAGAGACAGACGAGTGGACTGAAATAGAGAGACAGAGAGAGAGACAGACGAGTGGACTGAAATAGAGAGACAGAGAGAGAGACAGACGAGTGGACTGAAATAGAGAGACAGAGAGAGAGAGACAGACAGCGAGACAGATGGGGATGGGGGGGGGGGGGGGGTGAAGCGAGGATGTTTTTAGGAGACAGATGGCCGACCTCGGGGGCCGACCGGGGTCAAGTCCACAAACAAGTGCTGGGCGACGGCCGGGGGAAGGACGCCCCCTCCTAACTTCCTTCCCTCCCTCGCTTGCTCGATCACACCCCAAAAATAAAGGAGGGGATGGACCCCCCCCCCACCCATACCCCCCCCCACCCATCCAGCACCCACAAATCAACCCAAGGATAGGCTGAGCAGACCAAGAAACTCAGAGAAAACAAACCCAAGACAAACAGCAGTAGCAGATACGCTAAAATTATTGGCTGCTGGGTAAATATCAAATTCATAAAGTAGCCTACACTCCCAATATCAAAATTAATCTTTATGAATCCTAGTTACAGCGTATTTGCAGCATTCAGAAGGTCACATGAAAGACTTTTTAAGACCTTTACCTGGGATTAAATTTAATCCAAAATAAAGAACAAAGCTGGAAAAAGCTTTGAAAGTTCTGAAATAATACCGTAACTGGGCAGAATAAGAAAAAGGACAACAGGAAATTAATTGTTAATTTAGATACTTTATTTTAAGACTTTTTCAGATTGTTTAAGGACCCATGGATACCTTGTGATAAAATGAACTAATGCCAAAGCACATAAAAGATAAATTTTGTTAGAAAAGTTTAGAAAATATTTTAGCGTGTGATTATTCTTCTACTCGGGTCGCTTTTTAGCCAATGAAAACTCCTCGCTGCTGAAGGGATCTCACTAATTTACACCCTTGTCACCAACCGCCACCCCCCCACTCCAGAACCCCCCCCCCCCCACACACACACACACACACACACACACACACACACACACACACACACACCTCCTACCCAAATCATTATGTCACAATCCTCTCATAAGCCAAATTGGGGTCGAGACCAAGATAGCTGAACAACACAAATAACGAGTATGCGTGAGGAAGAGGAGAAGGGGGTGGAAGAGGAGGAGGAGGAGGGCGAGGAGGAAGAGGAAGAGGTGGATGAGAAGAAGGAGGAAGAGGAGGAAGAAAAGAGGAGGCGAACCTTGACTTTCTCGCGTCTCAAGCAGCAGAAGAGACAGTTTTCATCGAAGGACCAGTCAGACACTTCCTCAGGCTCGCAGTCTGGAAGAGAGAGAGAGAGAGAGAGAGAGTTCAATTAAATCCCACACAAACTCCAACTCCCATAATCCCTCAGTATCACCCCACTTAATCAATGCACCTACCAGTGAATGGACTTACTCAGTAGTGTTACACTGATATATATGGCTTGCCAGTATATTAGGCTGATATTGGCTTTTCACTAATCCTCTGGTATCGGTCAGGCAGTGGTCCACCTCTGATATGATGCAGTTTGATTGATTACATTTTTGTTGTATAACTGATCAATATACTGGCTGTCTATAGGAAGCCCTTAACCTGAAGTGATTCTAATGTGACATTTTGATTGGATTCCACACACATATTCATGAATATGCTTCAATGGAGAGTTTTAGTGTTGCATAGTCTAAATATTGTAATTTTTGGCATGAAAATGGTCAAATTTAAACAGTTTCTGCTTATGTAAACTTGGTGAATTTAATTTGGTAATGCTTATGAAATCTGGTACACTGGAACATTACTGGTACAAATTCAAAACTTCCATATTTAATTCATTGCGATTTCCTTGAGTTGCAATATTAACTGACTGTCCATTAAGAATGAATGTAAATTGTTTGGTGATAAAAGTTGTGTTTTTAGATTTTATATCAGATATAGGTTAGATGAAACTTTAATGATTCCCGTGGGGGAAACTGGGTTGTTGCAGCAGAAAGTGCTAATCAGAGACATCAAAGTAGAATATGATGCAAATAAGGCTACAGCAAATGGGGGTGATATGAACACACACAGCTGACACTTCCAGCACATTTTAAGTAGAGATGTATGAATGGAAATCTGCACAGAAGTATGGATCCCTGCATTAACATTTCTACCTGAGAAGATGACCTGTGAAGATGACGTTTCTTTTCCTGGTGTTCAGCCCCCATGAGTCACACTCTTTATCACTTTTTGAATTTGCTTGGTGATTCATAGCAGTCTGGATCAGTCCATCCACCAGCAGTTATTTCGGACAGATACTGTCCTATTTGACCTATTTTTGTACTATCTTTATATGTATTTCATATATTTGCTCAAGGTAGGCCATTTTCTATATATAGGAGCTTTAACTTAACTTTGACTATCTTCTGTTATACTAACTGATTTGTATTCATATGACAAATGCTGGTCTTTTTATTGATTTACTAATTTGATAAACGCTGATTTGTTGATGTAATGGTTATGCTGATCAGCTAATTGGGTGTGCTGATTGACAATCGTCTTGCACCTGTTGTCAATGACGACCAAAACTATAAGTAGCCCACGGATGACATCAATTACATGTTTGATGCTTTGAAGAAGATCTATGACCGAAAGGTTGCTACATTAAATTGTGATTTGCAAGTAGATGGTGTGCGGGAGCCTTATATATATATTACATGTTGCTTTTTCTCCCAGCACCCATGACTGAATTTGTCAGGCGTGCAAACTCTACCCTATTACAGTATATGGACAGATACTGTCCAATGGATGGATGGATGGTCGATGTAGGCGGGACAAACCTACTGATGATGAGCGTTACCGAGCGACAACAAAGGAACTGGATGATAGCGAGCTAGATTTAGCGATTCTCTCAGTCCTTAAAAAACTTAATGGTATCGATGAATTAAAACAGGAATAATCAGCTGTTTAAAAGATCAGAAGTGAACGGCGCCATGATTGCCGTTGCTCTGAGGCGTTTCCAGATTACGTCAATCTGCTTTGCTACTGTGATTGGTCACAAGATTTTGAAAACTGACAATTAACACCAACCAAACGGTCGGGGCGAGAAATTACGTCAGTGATAGTCATGGATCCAAGCAGGATACACATTTTTTCAAAATCTCAGTATCAACGAAAAAATGTGTCTCCTGCTTGGAGAAAATGTTGAAACAGTAGAACTCTGTGCTCAGTATGTGATGTCATGATGATGTCATGATGATGTCATGCCATAATCTAAGAAACACATCAACTCTGTAAACTCTTCTTTAACTTTGCTTTTTTTTTTGTAATCATCACTGTTATTGTTGTTACTGTCCAGAAATATTCCATGTGATGAATCTTTATATTTAATATGCAGTTTATTTCATTTTATTTTACTTTATTTCTATCTCATTTATGTTTGAATCTATGCTTTGGCAACATGTGCACATGTGCCATGCCAATGAAGCTCCTTGAATTGAATTGAATTGAATTGAATTGAATTGAAAATTGAATTGATAGGCTTGACCAGACCGCTATGAATCACTATGCAAATTCAAAAAGTGCCTAAGACATTATGGGAGCTGGACACCAGGCAAGACGTTTCTATCTGCGATGATGACTATTAGACCCGTAGTGATGAAGTTTCTACCTTATGTGATTATGTTTCTAATCCGCGGGTCGATGCGAACGGGCGGTATACGGCTTTGATTTCCACCTGACTGACTCCGGCTGAGACCCGATCACCTCTGGACCTGGTCCCATCGCATTAACGTGTGTGCGTTTCCTTACCCGGATACAGGTTGCATTTTAATACGAGGTGTAAATTGGGTCTAGATGAATCAACCAAGAATTCCCAACACAGTCCGATCCTTTCACTCAACATCCAGTCGTGCCTGCAGAGTGACAGCCGAGCGCCACAAACCACAACAAGAGCATAAAAATGATTCACTTTTAATTACAGCGAATGATTAAATTAGTACGATGAATAACTTCACATGCCGGTGCGCGGCGTAAAGATTAACGAGAGGCGTGATTGACAGGTGAGCTCAATTTGATATCGAGTGCAACATCGCCTACAGACCAAAAAACACTGCGGGCGCGCCGGTGTGTAAATTTCGAAGTATATGTGCATGTGTATATGTGTGTGTATGAGTGTGTGCAGTGAGTATGTGTCTGTGTATGTGTTAAAGTGTGTAGATGTTCGCAGGTGTGTATGTGTGTGTGTATGTTTGTATAAGTGTGTGTGTCTGTATGTGTGCCTGTGTTTCTGTATCTATATATATTTGTATGCACGTAGGCACATTTACACACACACACACACACACACACACACACACACAGAGAGAGAGAGAGAAAGACTCTCTCTATGTGATTTTCATTAAGAAATCACGGTCTTGTGTATTATCTGCTGCGCGGGGCGGAGGCGTCTCGCGCTGTCGGGTCTCGACCCGGCGACACGAGTGTGACGGTGAGACCGGCGTCATTAACTCCGAGCTCGACATGACATGGAGGAAGGAGAGAGAGAGAGAGAGAGAGAGAGAGAGAGAGAGAGATAAAGACTGAACCTCGCCACAGACGAACCTGTCTTCTCAAACCGATTATGTTCCTTCTGCATTCTGCTAAATCAGCTGGAAATGGAATTACGCTTCCTCACCTCATGCCCCAAAATGCCATCGTTTGACAGAAAATTTCCTCCCAAAGATTGCCCAAGTATATCAAGAATTCAGAAGGAAAACCACAACCTCAAAATGACCACAATTCCTTGGTGAAATGCCAGCAGCAAGATTCCCCACAGCTTGCCAAAACCAAACGACAGCCAGCGGAGACTAAAGCCCTGTTCGCACTGGACGAGTGTAATGTGGGGATTTCTTGTACTGTAATTAAGTAATTACCACCAACCCCTGCATTTAGTGCCATAATTCATGCGGGATAATGACATTCGCTGCGGTGTGCTGGTGGCTCAGTTGGCTGAGGCGTTTACCATGCAGCTGTGATGGGTTTAAATCCGGCCTAGGACTTTTACTTCAGACTTTGGGTAACGCTTGGTTCCATGTCCACAATTTCCTAATAATTTCCTAGAAAGGAACTGTTAATTTCTTAGGAAGTTTCCTGGAAAGAACCACAGAATTATATAATATAGTGTTTGTAGTATATAGTATTTGTTGCATTCTTAATTCATTTTACTTCATTTCAAATTTTCTATATAACTGCTACATCATTTCATGGTTCTGTCTTGGAGAACAACAGAAGAAATTGCAGGAACTTACCAACTACCACTGAACTCTTTCTCTATTTTCCTTATAATAAGAACATCATTTCATGGTTCTTTCCAGGAAACTTCCAAAGAAATTAACAGTTCCTTTCTAGGAAAGTATTAGGAAATTTCTCTCCTTCTCTCTCTCCCTCTCTCTCTCTCTCTCTCCCCAAACATTTCTGCCCCCCAAACATTTCCTGAAATCATTGCTGCCATGGATACAAATGCATTAGGTCAAGATTTTACAATTCATCACATCCTGATTTTAGCAAAGCAAAACCAGGTTTTAGTGCCTAAAATGCATTCAGAACCTTCCTGTATAGATTCCACTACTGCTTCCATTTTCCATCACGGGAGGAAGATGGAAATCGCTCGTCTAGACGAGGAAGAAGAAGAAAATAAATTACAGCTGGAATTACAGAGAGTTGGATTTGCACGCGATTAGTATCATCAGAGGAGCTCCGTCTTCAGCACAACACGGGATGTAATTTGCTCTGGAAATTTTACTTTACAAATTACCGACAAGGCAGTTTCACACGGCATTAAAATCACAGACGATCTCCGCAACTGTTACAAATCACTGGATGTTCCTGGGTTCTAATAATCCTGTGTGAATAGTGAATAGGGCTTATGACTGATTCAAGCGATGTCTCTTTCAGTCAACTGTCAATTCCTGTTCACTGTGAATTGTGTGCAGGACCATTTCACTGTAATATCTATTCATATCTGTCCTCTTAGTTAGATGTGTTATATGTACGGCTCCACTGGCTCCCAGTTGCTGCCCACATCAAGTTCAAGTCCTTGATGCTCGCCTATTGCCTGATATCAGACAGAATTGTCAACTCGTTCCACTCCATTTCCATCTTCAGTCTGACATTGCCTCCACTCTAACCGATTTCCATGGGGGAGGGGGATTCGATTTTCCCTAACCAATCACTAGAGACCGATGTATCCGCCTGAATCTAACGTCATTTTAAGTCGACACTGATGCGTAGCCATGACAACACGAGAGACGGTTCAGAAAGTATAGAGCATCTTTGACAACATGGAGCAAAGTAAAAACAAATTATTTCGGATTTCAAAGTAATTGGTACTTTTAATGGATTTAGAACAGCCTCCATAGCAGCGTCTATCTTGTCTATAGCGGTTGCCATTGTTGTTATTACTCCTCCTTGGTTCATCATTTCATTTTTCAACCGAGAAACCGCTGTTTCATGTCACGATGCCAGGCCAGAATCAGTCAACTCGGTGGAGTGGGCGGAGTCAAAGGTCTGGACCCGCAGGCAAGCTCGCCTACAAAGCAGCAACCAACACGGCTCCTACCCACCTGAACTCCCTCATTCAGGTCTACGCTCCCTCCCGCCCACTACGCTCGGCCAAGGAGCGGCGCCTGGTGCTGCCACCACAACAAGGCCCTAAGTCTCTAGCCAGACTCTTCTTCTGTGGTTCCTCGGTAGTGGAACGAGTTACCAAACTCCATTCGACCCGCAGAATCCCTCTCAATCTTTAAGAAAAGGCTAAAGACCCAGCTCTTTAGTGAACACCTTCTCACCTGATGGACTGTGTAACCAAAAAAAACAAAACAACTCTTTATCTGCCTCTATACACTCTATGCACCTATGTCCTGTTGGACCAGAACTTAGCTTTATGGCACTTATTCTCGTTGTTCTCTCCTGACTAGATCCTTGCTTGTGTTGTATTAAAATCTCATGTTTACGTCGCTTTGGATAAAAGCGTCTGCCAAATGGGAA